>NW_027438471.1:0-88759 GCF_000715075.1 Nicotiana tabacum | reverse complement strand
TTTCACTATACGGTCTTGCCATGCAACTACCCCCACAAGCTGAGTCAAGATTCATCTTTGATGCTTCATCTAACCCATCAACAAAAGTGTGACCCAATATCTCATCAGTTTGACAATGATGCGGGCAGTCTCTGAGTAGTTTCTTGTATCTTTCCCAAGCTTGACGAAGTGTCTCGCCATCCCGTTGTTGGAACCCATGAATTTGGCTCCTCAACGACTTTGTCTTCTTAGTTGGGAAAAACTTGATCAGGAATTTCCTTGCTAGATCATCCCAAGTGTGGATAGAGTTCGCGGGCTCCTTTTGCAACCATTCTTTAGCTTCCCCCAACAGTGAAAAAGGGAATAGTGTCAGCCTGACATAGTCCTTGGAGACGTTCGGATAATTGTAAGTGTCCGTGATTTCCAAGAAGTTCTGAATATGCCTCTGCGGGTCCTCATGAGATAGACCCACATATTGTCCTGTGGACTGAATCAGCTGTACCATGTACTGTTTGAGTTCAAAATGCCCAGTGATATCAGGCTTCACAATAGCCTGAGTCATATTCGCAAGATTGGGCCTTGCGGCTTCGATTACCGGACGCTCTTCATTGCCTACCATATCTATTGGCTGTGGTTGGATTGCGATGTCCAAATCTCTTTCTATTCTCGTTCTAGCTTCGTGTTCCCTTCTCACTCTATGTAATGTTCGTTCGATTTCTGGATCAAGAGGAATGAGGTTGTTTGCACTTCTACTCCTCTGCATTCGAGAGTAAACCCTGCGTTGACACAAACCAGGCAAACTGAAAATTAAAACTTGAAAACAAATATCTAATAAAAGCTTAACTTAGTCACGTAGCTAATTTCAAAGTCCCCGGCAACGGCGCCAAAAACTTGTTGCGACCAAACACACTCACGCAAGTATACGCGGTCGTCAAGTAATAAAGTGACTCAAAGTCGGATGTCGAACCCACGAGGACTTATGATTAACTATTAACTAAATTAGCCTATCTTAATTGTCTAAACAAGAATTAAATCTAAAAATATTTTATTCCAACTAATTAAATAAGAAAAATATAAATAATAGACTTTGAACAGAGAAAGAGCAGATTTTTATGATATCAATGTAATGAAAACTGATCTAGGGTTATGGGCTATCTAACAATCCTATTGTATTCTTCAATTGAATTGACCGACTAATTTATCTAGCTTATTGGTTGACAGGGTTAATGCTCATAAGAATCTGTCGAGTTCTTACTCGCCTATTCAAGCTAACCTAACGCCTATATGTCTATGGAGTTAGAATCAACAAGAACGCATTTATAATTCCTGTAAATCAACCAAGCAAGGCAATTAGGTATATGTCTATCCTAACTACGAATCCGTTCCCCGATGCCCGAGTTCAAGAACTTGCCCTACTCAATCCTATATGCAATATAGAATTTCCACTTTGGAGTTCAATTCTAGATTCGTAGATAATATTCAATTGGTGATCAAGCAATTAAATAATTAAGCGCAAGATTGAATAAATAAACTAATATGAGAAATCAAGAAGTCAAAATCAATATCCGAATAACAATAGTCATGAAAGAACCACAACCCTAGAACGTGAAGTTTAGCTCCACATAGACATGGTAGCCAAACAACAAATCATACAAAGAAACATAAAAATTACTAAGTTTGGTGGGAGAAAGAAGAAACTTGATGAATTCCGGCCTCCACAGCTTTGTCGTGGCTTTTTCCCCCTTCCCAATATGTTCGATCACCTAAAAGAGGCCTTTTTGGCTTATATATTGCGTACAAAAGTCGTGGGCCAAAGCTCTCCTATTCCTAGTCCAAATCGGCTTCAGGGATTGATGCTAAGGTGGATGCGACGCATCCACCTTGTCCTCCATTTCAATTTTTGCCTGCGAAGGTGGTTGCGACGCATCCACCTTGTCCTCTATTTCTCAGCTTGCATGCGATGGCGGACGCGACGCATCCAGCTTCACTTCTACTTCCCAGTTTCGCATGCGATGGCAGACGCGATGGCCCAACTTCACTGCTAAGGTTGCATGCATGATGATGTTTTCCTAGGTTGGATGCGACGCATCCAACCCTTCTTCCTCTAGCTAAACCACCTTTTCTTCATATTTTGCACTCCGAACACCTTAAATCGTCACACATAACTTAATTAGTCATCAAACCAATAATTACACCATGTTGGGTGTTTTAAAGATTAAATAACATCAAAAAGTGGTTAAAGCATGGGCAAAGTAACATCAACACATATCGAAATATGCCAAACATCAATAGCCCACGCCTTCCTAGTGGATCTGGGCCCCCCGGACCCCGATTGCCTTAAATATTTTTGGGCCATCAAATACAAACGAAGGATCCATAGTTACAGCCCCGCCATGACCGTTCCTCGTTGTTTTGCTTTTTACGACCAAAAAACTAGAATTCCGCCCGATTTCCATATTTTCGTGTGCTCTAGCCCACGCCTTCCGAGTGGTCCCGGGTCCCCCAAAATCAGATTGCCTTAAATTTTTCAAAGCCATCAAATACGACCTAAGGAACCATATTCACCACCCCGCCATGGCCGTTCCTCATTGTTTTGCGTTTTACTGCCAAAAAACTAGAATTTCGCCCGATTCCCATATTTTCGAGTGCTATAAGCCCACGCATTCCAAGTGGGTCCGGGCCCCCGGACCCCGATCGCCTAAAATTATTCGGGGACATCCAATACGACCTAAAGAACCATAGTCACCACCCCGCCAGGGCCGATCCTCGTTGTTTTGCGTTTTACGGCCAAAAAACTAGAATTTCGCGTGATTCTCATATATTCGTGTGCTAGCCCACGTCTTCCGAGTGTGTCCGGACCCCCCGGACCCCGATCGCCTAAAATTTTTCTGAGCCATCAAATACGACCTAAGAAACCATAGTCACCTCCCTGCCGTGGCCATTCCTCGTTGTTTTGCATTTTACAGCAAAAAAACTAGAATTTCGACGAATTCCCATATTTTCGTGTGCAATAGCCTATGCCTTCCGAGTGGGTCCGGGCTCCCGGACCCCGATCGCCTAAAATTAATCAGGGCCATCAACTACGACCTAAGGAACCAATAGTCACCGCCCTGCCATGGCCGTTCCTCGTTGTTTTGGATTTTACGGCAAAACAACTAGAATTCCGCCTGATTCCCATATATTCTTTTGCTATAGCCCATGCCTTCCGAGTGGGACCGGGCCCCCCTGACCCCAATCGCCTAAACTTTTAACGAGCTATCAAATATGACCTAAGGAACCATATCCACCGCCCCGCCATGACCGTTCTTCGTTGTTTTGCTTTATACGGCCAAAAAACTTGAATTTCGCCTGATTGCCATATTTTCTGTGCTATATCCCACGCCTTCCAAGTGGGACCGGGCCTCCAGACCCCGATCGCCTAAAATATTTCTGACCCATCAAATACGACCTAAGGAACCATAGTCACTGCCCCGCCATGGCCGTTCCTCATTGTTTTGCATTTTACGAGCAAAAAACTAGAATTTCTCCGAATTCCCATATTTTCGTGTGCTATAGCCCACGCCTTCCGAGTGGGTCCGGGCCCTCGGACCCGATCGCCTAAAATTATTCCAAGCCATCAAATACGACCTAATGAACCATAGTCACCACCCCGCCATGGCCGTTCCTCGTTGTTTTGCATTTTACGGCCAAAAAACTAGAATTCCGCCCGATTCCCTTATATTCGTATGCTATAGCCCACGCCTTCCGAGTGGATCCGGGTCCCCCGGACCGCGATCGCCTAAAATATTTCCGGGCTATCACATACGACCTAAGGAACCACAGCCACCGCCCCGTCATGACCGTTCTTCATTGTTTTGCTTTATACGGCCAAAAAACTTGAATTTCGCTCGATTGCCATATTTTCATGTCGTATAGCCCAAGCCTTCCAAGTGGTCCGGGCCCCCGGACCCCGATCGCCTAAAATTTTCCGAGCCATCAAATACGACCTAAGGAACCATAGTCGCTGCCCCACCATGGACGTTACTCGTTGTTTTGCGTTTTACAACCAAAAAACTAGAATTTTACCTGATTCCCATATGTCCGTGTGCTATAGCCCACACCGTCCGAGTTGGTCCGGGCCCCCCGAACCCCGATCGCCTGAAATATTTTTGGGCCATCAAATATGACCGAAGGATCCATAGTCACCGCCCCGCCATGACCATTCCTCGTTGTTTTGCTTTTTATGACCAAAAAAATAGAATTTCGTCCGATTCCCATATTTTCGTGTGCTCTAGCCAATGCCTTCCGAGTGGTCCCGGGTCCCCCAAAACCGGATTGCCTTAAATTTTTCAAGGCCATCAAATATGACCTAAGGAACCATATTCACCGCCCCGCCTTGGTCATTCCTCGTTGTTTTGCGTTTTACTGCCAAAAAACTAGAATTTCGCCCGATTCCCATATTTTCGTGTGCTATAAGCCCACGCCTTCCGAGTGGGTCTGGGTCCCCGGACCCCGATCGCCTAAAATTATTCGGGGACATCAAATACGACCTAAAGAACCATAGTCACCGTCCCGCCAGGGCCGATCCTCGTTGTTTTGCGTTTTACGGCCAAAAAACAAGAATTTCGCCCGATTCCCATATATTTGTATGCTATAGCCCATGCCTTCCTAGTGGATCCGGGCCCCCCGGATCCCGATCGCCTGAAATATTTTTGGGCCATCAAATACAAACGAAGGATCCATAGTTACCGCCCCGCCATGATCATTCCTCGTTGTTTTGCTTTTTACGACTAAAAAACTATAATTCCGCCAGATTCCCATATTTTCGTGTGCTGTAGCCCATGCCTTCCGAGTGGTCCCGGGTCCCCCAAAACCGGATTGCCTTAAATTTTTCAAGGCCATCAAATACGACCTAAGGAACCATCTTCACCGCCCCACCATGGTCGTTCCTCGTTGTTTTGCATTTTACTGCCAAAAAACTAGTATTTCGCCCGATTCCCATATTTTCAAGTGCTATAGCCCATGTCTTCCGAGTGGGTCCGGGCCCCGAGACACCGATCGCCTAAAATTATTCAGGGCCATCAGATACGACCTAAGGAACCATAGTCACCACATCCACCATGGCCGTTCCTCGTTGTTTTGCGTTTTACGGCCAAAAAACTAGAATTCCGCCCGATTCCCATATATTCGTATGCTATAGCCCACGCCTTCCTAGTGGATCTGGGCCCCCCGGACCCCGATTGGCTGAAATATTTTTGGGCCATCAAATACAAACGAAGGATCCATAGTTACTACCCCACCATGACCGTTCCTCGTTATTTTGCTTTTTACGACCAAAAAACTAGAATTCCGCCCGATTCCCATATTTTCGTGTGCTCTAGCCCACGCCTTCCGAGTGGTCCCGGGTCCTCCAAAATCGGATTGCCTTAAATTTTTTAAAGCCATCAAATATGACCTAAGGAACCATATTCACCACCCCGCCATGGCCGTTCCTCATTGTTTTGCGTTTTACTGCCAAAAAACTAGAATTTCGCCCGATTCCCATATTTTCGTGTGCTATAAGCCCACGCCTTCCAAGTGGGTCCGGGCCCCCGGACCCCGATCGCCTAAAATTATTCGGGGACATCAAATACGACCTAAAGAACCATAGTCACCGCCCTGCCAGGGCCGATCCTCGTTGTTTTGCGTTTTACGGCCAAAAAACTAGAATTCCGCGTGATTCCCATATATTCGTGTGCTAGCCCACGTCTTCCGAGTATGTCCGGACCCCCGGACCCCGATCGCCTAAAATTTTTCTGAGCCATCAAATACGACCTAAGAAACCATAGTCACCTCCCCGCCGTGGCCGTTCCTCGTTGTTTTGCATTTTACAGCAAAAAAACTAGAATTTCGACGAATTCCCATATTTTCTTGAGCAATAGCCTATGCCTTCCGAGTGGGTCCGGGCTCCCGGACCACGATCGCCTAAAATTAATCGGGGCCATCAAATACGACCTAAGGAACCATAGTCACCGCCCCGCCATGGCCGTTCCTCGTTGTTTTGGATTTTACGGCAAAAAAACAAGAATTCCGCCCGATTCCCATATATTCTTGTGCTATAGCCCACGCCTTCCGAGTGGTTTCGGGCCCCCGGACCCGATCGCCTAAAATTATTCTGAGCCATCAAATACGACCTAATGAACCATAGTCACCACCCCGCCATGGCCGTTCCTCATTGTTTTGCGTTTTATGGCCAAAAAACTAGAATTCCGCCCGATTCCCATATATTCGTATGCAGCCCACCCTTCCGAGTGGATCCGGGTCCCCTGGACCGCGATCGCCTAAAATATTTCTGGGCTATCACATACGACCTAAGGAACCACAGCCACCGCCCCGCCATGACCGTTCTTCGTTGTTTTGCTTTATACGGCCAAAAAACTTGAATTTAGCTCGATTGCCATATTTTCATGTCGTATAGCCCAAGCCTTCCAAGTGGTCCAGGCCCCCGGACCCCGATCGCCTAAAATTTTCCGAGCCATCAAATACGACCTAAGGAACCATAGTCGCTGCCCCACCATGGACGTTACTCGTTGTTTTGCGTTTTACAACCAAAAAACTAGAATTTTACCTGATTCCCATATGTCCGTGTGCTATAGCCCACACCGTCCGAGTTGGTCCGGGCCCCCCGAACCCCGATCGCCTGAAATATTTTTGGGCCATCAAATACGACCGAAGGATCCACAGTCACCGCCCCGCCATGACCGTTCCTCGTTGTTTTGCTTTTTACGACCAAAAAATAGAATTCCGTCCGATTCCCATATTTTCGTGTGCTCTAGCCAATGCCTTCCGAGTGGTCCCGGGTCCCCCAAACCCGGATTGCCTTAAATTTTTCAAGGCCATCAAATACGACCTAAGGAACCATATTCACCGCCCCGCCTTGGTCATTCCTCGTTGTTTTGCATTTTACAGCCAAAAAACTAGAATTTCGCCCGATTCCCATATTTTCGTGTGCTATAAGCCCACGCCTTCCGAGTGGGTCCGGGTCCTCGGACCCCGATCGCCTAAAATTATTCGGGGACATCAAATACGACCTAAAGAACCATAGTCACCGCCCCACCAGGGCCGATCCTCGTTGTTTTGCATTTTACGGCCAAAAAACTAGAATTCTGCGTGATTCCCATATATTCGTGTTCTAGCCCACGTCTTTCGAGTGGGTCCGGGCCCCCCGGACCCCGATCGCCTAAAATATTTCTTAGGCATCAAATACGACCTAAGGAACCATAGTCACCTCTCCGCAATGGCCGTTCCTTGTTGTTTTGCATTTTACAGCCAAAAAACTAGAATTTCGACGAATTCCCATATTTTCGTGTGCCTTCCGAGTGGGTCCGGGCTCCCGGACCCCGATCGCCTAAAATTAATCTGGGCCATCAAATACGACCTAAGGAACCAGAGTCAACGCCCCGCCATGGCCCTTCCTCGTTGTTTTGCATTTTACGGCAAAAAAACTAGAATTCCGCCTGATTGCTATATTTTCATGTGCTATAGCCCATGCCTTCCGAGTGGGTGCGGGCCCCCGGACCCCGATAGCCTAAAATTATTCCGGGCCTTCAAATACGACCAAAGGAACCATAGTCACCACCCCTCCATGGCCGTTCCTCGTTGTTTTGCATTTTACGGCCAAAAAACTAGAATTACGCCCGATTCCCATATATTCGTATGCTATAGCCCATGCCTTCCGAGTGGATCCGGCCCCCCCGTTCAGCGATCGCCTAAAATATTTCCGGGCTATCACATACGACCTAAGGAACCACAGCCACCGCCCCACCATGACCGTTCTTCGTTGTTTTGCTTTATACGGCCAAAAAACTTCAATTTCGCTCGATTGCCATATTTTCATGTTCTATAGCCCAAGGCTTCCAAGTGGGCCGGGCCCTCGGACCCCGACCGCCTAAAATTTTACCGAGCTATCAAATAAGACCTAAGGAACCATAGTCGCTGCCCCACCATAGACGTTCCTCGTTGTTTTGCGTTTTAAGACCAAAAAACTAAAATTTCGCCCGATTCCCATATATTCGTGTGCTAGCCCACGTTCTCCGAGTGGGTCTGAGCCCCCGGACCCCGATCGCCTTAAATTATTCGGGGCCATCAAATACGACCTAAGGAACCATAGTCACCGCCCCTCCATGGCCGTTCCTCGTTGTTTTGCATTTTACGGCCAAAAAACTAGAATTCCTCCCGATTCCCATATATTCGTATGCTATATCCCACGCCTTCCGAGTGGATTCGGGCCCCCTGGACCGCAATTGCCTAAAAAATTTTTGGACTATCAAATACGACCGAAGGAACCACAGCCACCACCCCGTTATGACCGTTCTTCGTTGTTTTGCTTTATACAGCCAAAAACCTTGAATTTCGCCCGATTGCCATATTTTCGTGTGCTAGCCCAAGCCTTCCAAGTGGGTCGGGCCCCCGGACCCCGATCGCCTAAAATTTTCCGAGCCATCAAATACGACCTAAGGAACCATAGTCACTGCCCTGCCATGGACGTTCCTTGTTGTTTTGCGTTTTACGGCCAAAAAACTAGAATTCTGCCTAAATCTCATATATTCGTGTGCTATGGCCCACACCTTTCTAGTGGGTCCGGGTTCTGGGCTATCAAATACGACCTAAGGAACCATAGTCACCGCCCCTCCATGACCGTTCCTCGTTGTTTTGCTTTTTACGAACAAAAAATTAGAATTCCGCCCGATTCCCATATTTTCATGTGCTCTAGCACATGCCTTACGAGTGGTCACGGGTCCCCCAAAATCGAATTGCCTTAAATTTTTCAAGGCCATCAAATACGACCTATGGAACCATATTCACCGCCCCGCCACGGCCGTTCCTTGTTGTTTTGCATTTTACGGACAAAAAACAAGAATTTCGCCTGATTCCCATATTTTCGTGTGCTTTAGCCCACGCCTTCCAAGTGGGTCCGGCCGATCGCCTAAAATTTTTCCGAGCCATCAATTACGACCTAAGGAACCACAGTCACCGCCCCGCCGAGGCCGTTCCTCGTTGTTTTGCGTTTTACGGCCAAAAAACTAGAATTCCACCCGATTCCCATATATTCGTATGTTATATCCCACGCCTTCCGAGTGGATCCGGGCCCCCCGGACCCCGATCGCTTAAAATTATTAGGGGCCATCAAATACTACCTAAGGAACCATAGTCACTGCCCCGCTATGACTGTTCCTCGTTGTTTTGCATTTTACGAACAAAAAATTAGAATTCCGCCCGATTCCCATATTTTCGTGTGCTCTTGCACATGCCTTCCGAGTGGTCACGGGTCCCCCAAAACCGAATTGCCTTAAATTTTTCAAGGCCATCTAATACGACCTAAGGAACCATATTCACCGCCCCGCCATGGCCGTTCCTTGTTGTTTTGCGTTTTACGGACAAAAAACTAGAATTTCGCCTGATTCCTAAATTTTCGTGTGCTATAGCCCACGCCTTCCAAGTGGGTCCGGATCCCCCGGACCCCGATCGCCTAAAATTATTCGGGGACATCAAATATGACCTAAAGAACCATAGTCACCGCCCCGCCAGGGCCGATCCTCGTTGTTTTGTGTTTTACGGCCAAAAAACTAGAATTCCGCGTGATTCGCAAATATTCGTAGTCACTGCCCCGCTATGACTGTTCCACGTTGTTTTGCATTTTACGAACAAAAAATTAGAATTCCGCCCAATTCCCATATTTTCGTGTGCTCTTGCACATGCCTTCCGAGTGGTCACGGGTCCCCCAAAACCGAATTGCCTTTAAATTTTTCAAGGCCATCTAATACGACCTAAGGAACCATATTCACTGCCCCACCATGGCCGTTCCTTGTTGTTTTGCGTTTTACCGACAAAAAACTAGAATTTCGCCTGATTCCCAAATTTTCGTGTGCTATAGCCCACGCCTTCCAAGTGGGTCCGGATCCCCCGGACCCCGATCGCCTAAAATTTTTCCGAGCCATCAAATTCGACCTAAGGAACCATAGTCACTGCCCCGCGAGGCCGTTCCTCGTTGTTTTGCATTATACGGCCAAAAAACATGAATTTCGCCCGATTCCCATATATTCGTATGTTATAGCCCACGCCTTCCGAGTGGATCCGGGCCCCCCAGACCCCGATCGCCTAAAATTATTAGGGGCCATCAAATACGACCTAAGGAACCATAGTCACCGCCCCTCCATCGCCGTTCCTCGTTGTTTTGCGCTTTACGGCCAAAAAACTAGAATTCCGCCTGATTCCCAATATTCGTGAGCTATAGCCCACGCCTTCCGAATGGGTCCGAGCACCCTAACCCCGATCGCCTAAAATTATTACGGGCCATCAAATATGACCTAAGGAACCATAGACACCGCCCCGCCATGGCCGTTCCTCGTTGTTTTGCGTTTTACGGCAAAAAAAATAGAATTCCGCCCAATTCCCATATTTTTGTGTGATATAGCCCACGCCTTCCAAGTGGGTCCGGGCCCCCGGACCCTGATCGCCTAAAATTATTCGGGGCCATCAAATATGACCAAAGGAACCCTAGTCACTGCCCTGCCATGGCCATTCCTCGTTATTTTGCGTTTTACTGCCAAAACACTAGAATTCCGCCTGATTCCCATATATTCGTATGCTATGGCCCACGCCTTCCTAGTGGGTCCGGGTTCCGGGCTATCAAATACGACCTAAGGAACCATAGTCACCGCCCCTCCATGACCGTTCCTTGTTGTTTTGCTTTTTACGAACAAAAAACTAGAATTCCGCCCGATTCCCATATTTTCGTGTGCTCTAGCACATGCCTTACGAGTGGTCACGGGTCCCCCAAAATTGAATTGCCTTAAATTTTTCAAGGCCATCAAATACGACCTATGGAACCATATTCACCGCCCCGCCATGGCCGTTCCTTGTTGTTTTGCATTTTACGGACAAAAAACTAGAATTTCGTCCAATTCCCATATTTTCGTGTGCTTTAGCCCACGCCTTCCAAGTGGGTCCGGCCGATCGCCTAAAATTTTTCCGAGCCATCAAATACGACCTAAGGAACCACAGTCACCGCCCCGCCGAGGCCGATCCTCGTTGTTTTGCATTTTACGGCCAAAAAACTAGAATTCCGCCCGATTCCCATATATTCGTATGTTATAGCCCACGCCTTCCGAGTGGATCCGGGCCCCCCGGATCCCGATCGCTTAAAATTATTAGGAGCCATCAAATACTACCTAAGGAACCATAGTCACTGCCCCGCTATGACTGTTCCTCGTTGTTTTGCATTTTACGAACAAAAAACTAGAATTCCGCCCGATTCCCATATTTTCGTATGCTCTTGCACATGCCTTCCGAGTGGTCACGGGTCTCCCAAAACCGAATTGCCTTAAATTTTTCAAGGCCATCAAATACGACCTAAGGAACCATATTCACCGCCCTGCCATGGCCGTTCCTTGTTGTTTTGCGTTTTACGGACAAAAAACTAGAATTTTGCCTGATTCCAAAATTTTCGTGTGCTATAGCCCACGCCTTCCAAGTGGGTCCGGATCCCCCCGACCCCGATCGCCTAAAATTTTTCCGAGCCATCAAATACGACCTAAGGAACCATAGTCACTGCCCCGCGAGGCCGTTCCTCGTTGTTTTGCGTTTTACGGCCAAAAAACTTGAATTCCGCCTGATTCCCATATATTCGTATGCTATAGCCCACGCCTTCCGAGTGGATCCGGGCCCCCCGGACCCCGATCGCCTAAAATTATTAGGGGCCATCAAATACGACCTAAGGAACCATAGTCACCGCCCCTCCATCACCGTTCCTCGTTGTTTGCGTTTTACGGCCAAAAAACTAGAATTCCGCCTGATTCCCAATATTCGTGAGCTATAGCCCACGCCTTCCGAATGGGTCCGAGCACCCTAACCCCGATCGCCTAAAATTATTACGGGCCATCAAATATGACCTAAGGAACCATAGTCACCGCCCCGCCATGGCCGTTCCTCGTTGTTTTGCGTTTTACGGCAAAAAAATAGAATTCCGCCCAATTTCCATATTTTTGTATGATATAGCCCACGCCTTCCAAGTGGGTCCGGGCCCCCGGACCCCGATCGCCTAAAATTATTCGGGGCCATCAAATACGACCAAAGGAACCCTAGTCACTGCCCTGCCATGGCCATTCCTCGTTATTTTGCGTTTTTACTGCCAAAACACTAGAATTCCGCCTGATTCCCATATATTCGTGTGCTATGGCCCACGCCTTCCTAGTGGGTCCGGGTTCCGGGCTATCAAATACGACCTAAGGAACCATAGTCACCGCCCCTCCATGACCGTTCCTTGTTGTTTTGCTTTTTACGAACAAAAAACTAGAATTCCGCCCGATTCCCATATTTTCGTGTGCTCTAGCACATGCCTTACGAGTGGTCACGGGTCCCCCAAAATTGAATTGCCTTAAATTTTTCAAGGCCATCAAATACGACCTATGGAACCATATTCACCGCCCCGCCATGGCCGTTCCTTGTTGTTTTGCATTTTACGGACAAAAAACTAGAATTTCGTCCAATTCCCATATTTTCGTGTGCTTTAGCCCACGCCTTCCAAGTGGGTCCGGCCGATCGCCTAAAATTTTTCCGAGCCATCAAATACGACCTAAGGAACCACAGTCACCGCCCCGCCGAGGCCGTTCCTCGTTGTTTTGCATTTTACGGCCAAAAAACTAGAATTCCGCCCGATTCCCATATATTCGTATGTTATAGCCCACGCCTTCCGAGTGGATCCGGGCCCCCCGGATCCCGATCGCTTAAAATTATTAGGAGCCATCAAATACTACCTAAGGAACCATAGTCACTGCCCCGCTATGACTGTTCCTCGTTGTTTTGCATTTTACGAACAAAAAACTAGAATTCCGCCCGATTCCCATATTTTCGTGTGCTCTTGCACATGCCTTCCGAGTGGTCACGGGTCCCCCAAAACAGAATTGCCTTAAATTTTTCAAAGCCATCAAATACGACCTAAGGAACCATAGTCACTGCCCCGCGAGGCCGTTCCTCGTTGTTTTGCGTTTTACGGCCAAAAAACTTGAATTCCGCCGGATTCCCATATATTCGTATGCTATAGCCCACGCCTTCCGAGTGGATCCGGGCCCCCGGACCCCGATCGCCTAAAATTATTTGGGGCCATCAAATACGACCTAAGGAACCATAGTCACCGCCCCTCCATCACCGTTCCTCGTTGTTTGCGTTTTACGGCCAAAAAACTAGAATTCCGCCTGATTCCCAATATTCGTGAGCTATAGCCCACGCCTTCCGAATGGGTCCGAGCACCCTAACCCCGATCACCTAAAATTATTACGGGCCATCAAATATGACCTAAGGAACCATAGTCAACGCCCCGCCATGGCCGTTCCTCGTTGTTTTGCGTTTTACGGCAAAAAAAATAGAATTCCGCCCAATTCCCATATTTTCGTGTGATATAGCCCACGCTTTCCAAGTGATTCGCCTAAAATTATTCGGGGCCATCGAATACGACCAAAGGAACCCTAGTCACTGCCCTGCCATGGCCATTCCTCGTTATTTTGCGTTTTACTGCCAAAACACTAGAATTCCGCCTGATTCCCATATATTCGTGTGCTATGGCCCACGCCTTCCTAGTGGGTCCGGGTTCCGGGCTATCAAATACGACCTAAGGAACCATAGTCACCGCCCCTCCATGACCGTTCCTCGTTGTTTTGTTTTTTACGAACAAAAAACTATAATTCCGCCCGATTCCCATATTTTCGTGTGCTCTAGCACATGCCTTACGAGTGGTCACGGGTCCCCCAAAATCGAATTGCCTTAAATTTTTCAAGGCCATCAAATACGACCTATGGAACCATATTCACCGCCTCGCCATGGCCGTTCCTTGTTGTTTTGCATTTTATGGACAAAAAACTAGAATTTTGCCCGATTCCCATATTTTCGTGTGCTTTAGCCCACGCCTTCCAAGTGGGTCCGGCCGATCGCCTAAAAATTTTCCGAGCCATCAAATACGACCAAAGGAACCACAGTCACCGCCCCGCCGAGGCCGTTCCTCGTTGTTTTGCGTTTTACGGCCAAAAAACTAGAATTCCGCCCGATTCCCATATATTCGTATGTTATAGCCCACGCCTTCCGAGTGGATCCGGGCCCCCCGGACCCCGATCGCTTAAAATTATTAGGGGCCATCAAATACGACCTATGGAACCATATTCACCGCCCCGCTATGACTGTTCCTCGTTGTTTTGCATTTTACGAACAAAAAACTAGAATTCCGCCCGATTCCCATATTTTCGTGTGCTCTTGCACATGCCTTCCGAGTGGTCACGGGTCCCCCAAAACAGAATTGCCTTAAATTTTTCAAAGCCATCAAATACGACCTAAGGAACCATAGTCACTGCCCCGCGAGGCCGTTCCTCGTTGTTTTGCGTTTTACGGCCAAAAAACTTGAATTCCGCCCGATTCCCATATATTCATATGCTATAGCCCACGCCTTCCGAGTGGATCCGGGCCCCCCGGACCCCGATCGCCTAAAATTATTAGGGGCCATCAAATACGACCTAAGGAACCATAGTCACCGCCCCTCCATCGCCGTTCCTCGTTGTTTTGCGTTTTACGGCCAAAAAACTAGAATTCCGCCTGATTCCCAATATTCGTGAGCTATAGCCCACGCCTTCCGAATGGGTCCGAGCACCCTAACCCCGATCGCCTAAAATTATTACGGGCCATCAAATATGACCTAAGGAACCATAGTCACCGCCCCGCCATGGCCGTTCCTCGTTGTTTTGCATTTTACGGCAAAAAAAATAGAATTCCGCCCAATTCCCATATTTTCGTGTGATATAGCTCACGCCTTCCAAGTGGGTCCGGGCCCCCGGACCCCGATCGCCTAAAATTATTCGGGGCCATCAAATACGACCAAAGGAACCCTAGTCACTGCCCTGCCATGGCCATTCCTCGTTATTTTGAGTTTTACTGCCAAAACACTAGAATTCCGCCTGATTCCCATATATTCGTGTGCTATGGCCCACGCCTTCCTAGTGGGTCCGGGTTCCGGGCTATCAAATACGACCTAAGAAACCATAGTCACCGCCCCTCCATGACCGTTCCTCGTTGTTTTGCTTTTTACGAACAAAAAACTAGAATTCCGCCCGATTCCCATATTTTCGTGTGCTCTTGCACATGCCTTCCGAGTGGTCACGGGTCCCCCAAAACAGAATTGCCTTAAATTTTTCAAAGCCATCAAATACGACCTAAGGAACCATAGTCACTGCCCCGCGAGGCCGTTCCTCGTTGTTTTGCGTTTTACGGACAAAAAACTAGAATTTCGCCCGATTCCCATATTTTCGTGTGCTATAGCCCACGCCTTCCAAGTGGGTCTGGCCGATCGCCTAAAATTTTTCCGAGCTATCAAATACGACCTAAGGAACCACAGTCACTGCCCCGCCGAGGCCGTTCCTCGTTGTTTTGCATTTTACGGCCAAATAACTAGAATTCCGCCCGATTCTCATATATTCGTATGTTATAGCCTACGCCTTCCGAGTGGATCTGGGCCCCCCGGACCCCGATCGCTTAAAATTATTAGGGGCCATCCAGTACTACCTAAGGAACCATAGTCACTGCCCCGCTATGACTGTTCCTCGTTGTTTTGAAATTTACGAACAAAAAACTAGAATTCCGCCCGATTCCCATATTTTCGTGTGCTCTTTCACATGCCTTCCGAGTGGTCACGGGTCCCCCAAAATCGAATTGCATTAAATTTTTCAAGGCCATCAAATACGACCTAAGGAACCATATTCACCGCCCCGCCATGGCCGTTCCTTGTTGTTTTGCGTTTTACGGACAAAAAACTAGAATTTCACCTGATTCCCAAATTTTCGTGTGCTATAGCCCACGCCTTCCAAGTGGGTCCGGATCCCCCGGACCCCGATCGCCTAAAATTTTTCCGAGCCATCAAATACGACCTAAGGAACCATAGTCACTGCCCCGCGAGGCCGTTCCTCGTTGTTTTGCGTTTTACGGCCAAAAAACATGAATTCCGCCCGATTCCCATATATTCGTATGTTATAGCCCACGCCTTCCGAGTGGATCCGGGCCCCCCGGACACCGATCGCCTAAAATTATTAGGGGCCATCAAATACGACCTAAGGAACCATAGTCACCACCCCTCCATCGCCGTTCCTCGTTGTTTTGCGTTTTACGGAAAAAAAACTAGAATTCCGCCTGATTCCCAATATTCGTGAGCTATAGCCCACGCCTTCCGAATGGGTCCGAGCACCCTAACCCCGATCGCCTAAAATTATTACGGGCCATCAAATATGACCTAAGGAACCATACTCACCGCCCCGCCATGGCCGTTCCTCGTTGTTTTGCATTTTACGGCAAAAAAAATAGAATTCCGCCCAATTCCCATATTTTTGTGTGATATAGCCCACGCCTTCCAAGTGGGTCCGGGCCCTCGGACCCCGATCGCCTAAAATTATTCAGGGCCATCAAATACGACCAAAGGAACCCTAGTCACTGCCCTGCCATGGCCATTCCTCGTTATTTTGCGTTTTACTGCCAAAACACTAGAATTCCGCCTGATTCCCATATATTCGTGTGCTATGGCCCACGCCTTCCTAGTGGGTCCGGGTTCCGGGCTATCAAATACGACCTAAGGAACCATATTCACCGCCCCTCCATGACCGTTCCTTGTTGTTTTTCTTTTTACGAACAAAAAACTAGAATTCCGCCCGATTCCCATATTTTCGTGTGCTCTAGCACATGCCTTACGAGTGGTCACGGGTCCCCCAAAATTGAATTGCCTTAAATTTTTCAAGGCCATCAAATACGACCTATGGAACCATATTCACCGCCCCGCCATGGCCGTTCCTTGTTGTTTTGCATTTTACGGACAAAAAACTAGAATTTTGCCCGATTCCCATATTTTCGTGTGCTTTAGCCCACGCCTTCCAAGTGGGTCCGGCCGATCGCCTAAAATTTTTCCGTCCATCAAATACGACCTATGGAACCACAGTCACTACCCCGCTGAGGCCGTTCCTCGTTGTTTTGTGTTTTACGGCCAAAAAACTAGAATTCCGCCTGATTCCTATATATTCGTATGTTATAGCCCACGCCTTCCGAGTGGATCCGGGCCCCCCGGACCCCGATCGCTTAAAATTATTAGGGGCCATCAAATACTACCTAAGGAACCATAGTCACTGCCCCGCTATGACTGTTCCTCGTTGTTTTGCATTTTACGAACAAAAAACTAGAATTCCGCCCGATTCCCATATTTTCGTGTGCTCTTGCACATGCCTTCCGAGTGGTCACGGGTCCCCCAAAACCGAATTGCCTTAAATTTCTCAAGGCCATCAAATACGACCTAAGGAACCATATTCACCGCCCCGCCATGGCCGTTCCTTGTTGTTTTGCGTTTTACGGACAAAAAACAAGAATTTCGCCTGATTCCCAAATTTTCGTGTGCTATAGCCCACGCCTTCCAAGTGGGTCCGGATCCCCCGGACCACGATCGCCTAAAATTTTTCCGAGCCATCAAATACGACCTAAGGAACCATAGTCACTGCCCCGCGAGGCCGTTCCTCGTTGTTTTGCGTTTTACGGCCAAAAAACTTGAATTCCGCCCGATTCCCATATATTCGTATGCTATAGCCCACGCCTTCCGAGTGGATCCGGGCCCCCCGGACCCCGATCGCCTAAAATTATTAGGGGCCATCAAATACGACATAAGGAACCATAGTCACCGCCCCTCCATCGCCGTTCCTCGTTGTTTTGCGTTTTACGGCCAAAAAACTAGAATTCCGCCTGATTCCCAATATTCGTGAGCTATAGCCCACGCCTTCCGAATGGGTCCGAGCACCCTAACCCCGATCGCATAAAATTATTACGGGCCATCAAATATGACCTAAGGAACCATAGACACCGCCCCGCCGTGGCCGTTCCTCGTTTTTTTGCGTTTTACGGCAAAACAAATAGAATTCCGCTCAATTCCCATATTTTCGTGCGATATAGCCCACGCCTTTCAAGCGGGTCCGGGCCCCCGGACCCCGATCGCCTAAAATTATTCGGGGCCATCAAATACGACCAGAGGAACCCTAGTCACTACCCTGCCATGGCCATTCCTCGTTATTTTGCGTTTTACTGCCAAAACACTAGAATTCCGCCTGATTCCCATATATTCGTGTGCTATGGCCCACGCCTTCCTAGTGGGTCTGGGTTTCGGGCTATCAAATACGACCTAAGGAACCATAGTCACCGCCCCTCCATGACCATTCCTCATTGTTTTGCTTTTTACGAACAAAAAACTAGAATTCCGCCCGATTCCCATATTTTCGTGTAATCTAGCACATGCCTTACGAGTGGTCACGGGTCCCCAAAAATCGAATTGCCTTAAATTTTTCAAGGCCATCAAATACGACCTATGGAACCATATTCACCGCCCCGCCATGGCCGTTCCTTGTTGTTTTGCATTTTACGGACAAAAAACTAGAATTTCGCCCGATTCCCATATTTTTGTGTGCTTTAGCCCACGCCTTCCAAGTGGGTCCGGCCAATCGCCTAAAATTTTTCCGAGCCATCAAATACGACCTAAGGAACCACAGTCACCGCCCCGCCGAGGCCGTTCCTCATTGGTTTGCGTTTTATGTACAAAAAACTAGAATTCCGCCCGATTCCCATCTATTCGTATGTTATAGCCTACACCTTCCGAGTGGATCCGGGCTCCCCGGACCCCGATCGCTTAATATTATTAGGGGCCATCAAATACTACCTAAGTAACCATAGTCACTGCCCCGCTATGACTGTTCCTCGTTGTTTTGCATTTTACGAACAAAAAACTAGAATTCCGCCCGATTCCCATATTTTCGTGTGCTCTTGCACATGCCTTCCGAGTGGTCACGGGTCCCCCAAAACCGAATTGCCTGAAATTTTTCAAGGCCAACAAATATGACCTAAGGAACCATATTCACCGCCCCGCCATGGCCGTTCCTTGTTGTTTTGCGTTTTACCGACAAAAAACTAGAATTTCGCCTGATTCCCAAATTTTCGTGTGCTATAGCCCACGCCTTCCAAGTGGGTCCGGATCCCCCGGACCCCGATCGCCTAGAATTTTTCCGAGCCATCAAATACGACCTAAGGAACCATAGTCACTGCCCCGCGAGGCCGTTCCTCATTGTTTTGCGTTTTACAGCCAAAAAACTTGAATTCCGCCCGATTCCCATATATTCGTATGCTATAGCCCACGCCTTCCGAGTGGATCCGGGCCCCCCGGACCCCGATCGCCTAAAATTATTAGGGGCCATCAAATACGACCTAAGGAACCATAGTCACCGCCCCTCCATTGCCGTTCCTCGTTGTTTTGCGTTTTACGGCCAAAAAACTAGAATTCCGCCTGATTCCCATATATTCGTATGTTATAGCCCACGCCTTCCGAGTGGATCCGGCCCCCCGGACCCCGATCGCTTAATATTATTAGGGGCCATCAAATACTACCTAAGGAACCATAGTCACTGCCCCGCTATGACTGTTCCTCGTTGTTTTGCATTTTACGAACAAAAAACTAGAATTCCGCCAGATTCCCATATTTTCGTGTGCTCTTGCACATGCCTTCCGAGTGGTCACGGGTCCCCCAAAACCGAATTGCCTTAAATTTTTCAAGGCCAAAAAATATGACCTAAGGAACCATATTCACCACCCCGCCATGGCCGTTCCTTGTTGTTTTGCGTTTTACAGACAAAAAACTAGAATTTTGCCTGATTCCCCAATTTTCGTGTGCTATAGCCCACGCCTTCCAAGTGGGTCCGGATCCCCCGGACCCCGATCGCCTAAAATTTTTCCGAGCCATCAAATACGACCTAAGGAACCATAGTCACTGCCCCGCGAGGCCTTTCCTCGTTGTTTTGCGTTTTACGGCCAAAAAACTTGAATTCCGCCCGATTCCCATATATTCGTGTATAGCCCATGCCTTCCGAGTGGATCCGGGCCCCCCGGACCCCAATCGCCTAAAATTATTAGGGGCCATCAAATACTACCTAAGGAACCATAGTGACCGCCCCTCCATCGGCGTTCCTCGTTGTTTTGCGTTTTACGGCCAAAAAACTAGAATTCCGCCCGATTCCCATATATTCGTATGTTATAGCCCACGCCTTCCGAGTGGATCCGGGCCCCCCGGACCCCGATCGCTTAAAATTATTAGGGGCCATCAAATACTACCTAAGGAACCATAGTCACTGCCCTGCTATGACTGTTCCTCGTTGTTTTCCATTTTACGAACAAAAAGCTAGAATTCCGCCCGATTCCCATATTTTCGTGTGCTCTTGCACATGCCTTCCGAGTGGTCACGGGTCCCCCAAAATCGAATTGCCTTAAATTTTTCAAGGCCATCAAATATGACCTAAGGAACCATATTCACCGCCCCGCCATGGCCGTTCCTTGTTGTTTTGCGTTTTACGGACAAAAAACTAGAATTTCGCCTGATTCCCAAATTTTCGTGTGCTATAGCCCACGCCTTCCAAGTGGGTTCGGATCCCCCGGACCCCGATCGCCTAAAATTTTTCCGAGCCATCAAATACGACCTAAGGAACCATAGTCACTGCCCCGCGAGGCCGTTCCTCATTCTTTTGCGTTTTACGGCCAAAAAACTTGAATTCCGCCCGATTCCCATATATTCGTATGCTATAGCCCACGCCTTCCGAGTGGATCCGGGCCCCCCGGACCCCGATCGCCTAAAATTATTAGGGGCCATAAAATACGACCTAAGGAACCATAGTCACCGCCCCTCCATCGCCGTTCCTCGTTGTTTTGCGTTTTACGGCCAAAAAACTAGAATTCCGCCTGATTCCCAATATTCGTGAGCTATAGCCCACGCCTTCCGAATGGGTCCGAGCACCCTAACCCCGATCGCCTAAAATTATTACGGGCCATCAAATATGACCTAAGGAACCATAGTCACCGCCCCGCCATGGCCGTTCCTCGTTGTTTTGCATTTTACGGCAAAAAAATAGAATTCCGCCCAATTCCCATATTTTCGTGTGATATAGCCCACGCCTTCCAAGTGGGTCCGGGCCCCCGGACCCCGATCGCCTAAAATTATTCGGAGCCATCAAATACGACCAAAGGAACCCTAGTCACTGCCCTGCCATGGGCATTCCTCGTTATTTTGCGTTTTACTGCCAAAACACTAGAATTCCGCCTGATTCCCATATATTCGTGTGCTATGGCCCACGCCTTCCTAGTGGGTCCGACTTCTGAGCTATCAAATACGACCTAAGGAACCATAGTCACCGCCCCGCCATGACCGTTCCTCGTTGTTTTGCTTTTTACGACCAAAAAACTAGAATTTCGCCCGATTCACATATTTTCGCGTGCTCTAGCACATGCCTTCCGAGTGGTCACGGGTCCCCCAAAATCGGATTGCCTTAAATTTTTCAAGGCCATCAAATACGACCTAAGGAACCATAGTCACCGCCCCGCCGCGGCCGTTCCACGTTGTTTTGCATTTTACGGCCAAAAAATAAGAATTTCGCCCGATTCCCATATTTTTGTGTGTTATAGCCCATGTCCTCCGAGTGGGTCCGGGCCCTCGGACCCCGATCGCCTAAAATTATTCGAGGCCATCACATATGACCTAAGGAACCATAGTCACCGCCCAGCCATGGCCGATTCCCATATATTCGTATGTTATAGCCCACACCTTCCGAGTGGATCCGGGCCCCCCGGACCGCGATCGCCTAATAATTTTCTGGCCTATCAATATGACCGAAGGAACCACAACCACTGCCCCGCCATGACTGTTCTTTATTGTGTTGCTTTATACGGCCAAAAAACTTGAATTTCGCCCGATTGCCATATTTTCGTGTGCTATAGCCCAAGCCTTCCAATTGGGCCGGGCCCCCGGACCCCGATCGCCTAAAATTTTTCCGAGCCATCAAATACGACCTAAGGAACCATAGTCACTGCCCCGCCATGGACGTTCCTCGTTGTTTTGCGTTTTACGGCCAAAAAACTAGAATTTCTCCTATTTCCCATATTTTTGTGTGCCATATCCCATGCCTTCCGAGTGGGTCCGTCCCCAGGACCCCGATCGCCTAAAATTATTTAGGGCCATCAAATACGACTTAAGGAACCATAGTCACCGCCCCGCCATGACCGTTCCTCGTTGTTTTGCTTTTTACGGCCAAAAAACTAGAATTCCGCCCGATTCCCATATATTCATGTGCTATAGAGCACGCCTTCCAAGTGGGTCCGGATCCCCCGGACACAGATCGCCTAAAATTTTTCTGAACCATCAAATACGACCTGAGGAATCATAGTCACTGCCCTTCCATGACCGTTCTTCATTTTTTTTCCTTTTTACATCCAAAAAACTAGAAATTTGGGCGATTGCCATATTTTGGTGAGCTAGCCCATGCCTTCCAAGTAGATTCGGGCCCCCCGGACCCCGATCGCTTAAAATTTATTTGGGCCATCAAATACGACCTAAGGAACCATATTCACCGCCCCGCCATGGACATTCCTCGGTGTTTTGCGTTTTACGGCCAAAAAACTAGAATTTCGCCGATTCCCATATTTTCGTGTGCTATAAGCCGACGCCTTCCGAGTGGGTCCAGGCACCCGGACCCCGATCGCCTAAAATTATTCGGGGCCATCAAATACGACCTAAGGAACCAAAGTCACCTCCCCTCCATGGCCGTTCCTCATTGTTTTGCGTTTGACGGCCAAATAACTAGAATTCCGCCTGATTCCCATATTTTCGTGTGCTATAGCCTACGCCTTCTAAGTGAGTCCGGGCCCCCGGACCCCGATCAACTAAAACTTTTCCAGGCCATCAAATACAACCTAAGGAACCATAGTTACAGCCCTTCCATGACCATTCTTCGTTTTGTTTCCTTTGTACATCCAAAAAACTAGAAATTTGGGCGATTGCCATATTTTGGTGAGCTAGCCCATGCCTTCCGAGTAGATTCGGGCCCCCCGGACCCCGATCGAACATTTATTTGGGCCATCAAATACGACCTAAGGAACCATGGTCACCGCCCCACCATGACTATTCCTCGTTGTTTTGCTTTTTACGAACAAAAAACTAGAATTCCGCTAGATTCCCATATTTTCGCATGCTCTAGCCCACGACTTTCGAGTAGGCCCAGGTCCCACGAAACCAGATTGCCTAAAAATTTTCCAGGCCATCAAATAAGATCTAAGGAACCATAGTCATTGCCCCGCTATGGCCGTTCCTCGTTGTTTTGCGTTTTACCACCAAAAAACTAAAATTCCGCCCGATTCCCATATATTCGTGTCCTATAGCCCACGATTCCTAGTGGGTCCGGGTCCCCCGGACCCCGATCGCCTAAAATTATTCAGGGCCATCAAATACGACCTAAGGAACCATAGTCACCGCCCTACCATGGCCGTTCCTCGTTGATTTGTGTTTTACGGCAAAAAAATTAGAATTACGCCCGATTCTCATATATTAGTGTGCTATAGCCCATGCCTTCCGAGTGGGTCCGGGCCCCCCGGACCCCGATCGCCTAAACGTTTTTAGAGCCATCAAATACGACCTAAGGAACCATAGTCACAGCCCCGCTATGGCAGTTCCTCATTGTTTTGCGTTTTACGAGCAAACAACTAGAATTTCTCCCTATTCCCATATTTTCGTGTGCTATAGCCCACGCCTTCCGAATGGGTCCGAGTCCCCGGACCCCGATCGGCTAAAATTATTCCGGGACATCAAATACGACCTAAGGAACCATAGTCACCACCCCGCCATGGCCGTTCCTCGTTGTTTTGCATTTTACGGCCAAAACACTAGAATTCCGCCCGATTCCCATACATTCGTATGCTATAGCCCACGCCTTCCGAGTGGACCGCGATCGCCTAAAATATTTCCGGGCTATCACATAGGACCTAAGGAACCACAGACACCGCCCCGCCATGACCGTTCTTCGTTGTTTTGCTTTATACGGCCAAAAAACTTGAATTTCGCCCGATTGCCATATTTTCATGTGCTATAGCCCAAGCCTTCCAAGTGGGTCGGGCCCCCGGACTCTGATCGCCTAAAAATTTTCCGAGCCATCAAATACGACCTAAGGAACAATAGTCACTGCCCTGCCATGGACGTTCCTTGTTGTTTTGCATTTTACGACCAAAAAACTAGAATTTTGCCCGATTCCCATATGTCCATGTGCTATAGCCCACACCTTCCGAGTTGGTCCGGGATCCCTAGACCCCGATCGCCTAAAATTTATTTGGGCCATCAAATATGACCGAAGGATCCATAGTCAGCGCCCCACCATGACCGTTCCTCGTTGTTTTGCTTTTTACGACCAAAAAACTAGAATTTCGCCTGATTCCCATATATTCATGTGCTATAGCCCGCGCCTTCCGAGTGAGTCTGGGCCCCCGGACCCCGATCAACTAAAACTTTTCCAGGCCATCAAATATGACCTAAGGAACCATAGTTACCGCCCTTCCATGACCGTTCTTCGTTTTTTTTCCTTTGTACATCCAAAAAACTAGAAATTTGGGCGATTGCCATATTTTGGTAAGCTAGCCCATGCCTTCCGAGTAGATTCGGGCCCCCCGGACCCCGATCGCTTAACATTTATTTGGGCCATCAAATACGACCTAAGGAACCATAGTCACCGCCCCGCCATGACTATTCCTCGTTGTTTTGCTTTTTACGAACAAAAAACTAGAATTCCCCTAGATTCCCATATTTTCGCATGCTCTATCCCACGCCTTCCGAGTAGGCCCAGGACCCACGAAACCAGATTGCCTAAAAATTTTCCAGGCCATCAAATAAGACCTAAGGAACCATAGTCACTGCCCCGCCATGGCCGTTCCTCGTTGTTTTGCGTTTTACCACCAAAAAACTAAAATTCTGCCCGATTCCCATATATTCGTGTCCTATAGCCCACGCCTTCCTAGTGGGTCCGGGCCCCCCGGACCCCGATCGCCTAAAATTATTCAGGGCCATCAAATACGACCTAAGGAACCATAGTCACCGCCCCACCATGGCCGTTCCACGTTGATTTGTGTTTTACGGCAAAAAAAATTAGAATTACGCCCGATTCTCATTTATTAGTGTGCTATAGCCCACGCCTTCCGAGTGGGTCCGGGCCCCCCCAGACCCCGATCGCCTAAAATTTTTTCGAGCCATCGAATACGACCTAAGGAACCATAGTCACTGCCCCGCCATGGCCGTTCCTCATTGTTTTGTGTTTTACGAGCAAACAACTAGAATTTCTCCCGATTCCCATATTTTCGTGTGCTATACGCACACGCCTTCCGAATGGGTCCGAGCCCCCGGACCCCGATCGGCTAAAATTATTCCGGGACATCAAATATGACCTAAGGAACCATAGTCACCACCCCGCCATGGCCGTTCCTCGTTATTTTGCATTTTACGGCCAAAAAACTAGAATTCCGCCCGATTCCCATATATTCGTATGCTATAGCCCACGCCTTCCGAGTGGACCGCGATCGCCTAAAATATTTCCGGGCTATCACATAGGACCTAAGGAACCACAGCCACTGCCCCGCCATGACCGTTCTTCGTTGTTTTGCTTTATACGGCCAAAAAACTTGAATTTCGCCCGATTGCCATATTTTCATGTGCTATAGCCCAAGCCTTCCAAGTGGGTCGGGCCCCCGGACTCCGATCGCCTAAAAATTTTCCGAGCCATCAAATACGACCTAAGGAACCATAGTCACTGCCCTGCCATAGACGTTCCTCGTTGTTTTGCATTTTACGACCAAAAAACTAGAATTTTGCCCGATTCCCATATGTCCATGTGCTATAGCCCACACCTTCCGAGTTGGTCCGGGCTCCCTAGAACCCGATCGCCTAAAATTTATTTGGGCCATCAAATACGACCGAAGGATCCATAGTCAGCACCCCACCATGACCGTTCCTCGTTGTTTTGCTTTTTACGACCAAAAAACTAGAATTTCGCCTGATTCCCATATATTCGTGTGCTATAGCCCACGCCTTCCGAGTGGGTACGGGCCTCCTGGACACCGACCGCCTAAAATTATTCCGGTCCATCAAATATGACCTAAGGAACCATAGTCACCGCCCTGCCGTGGCCGTTCCTCGTTGCTTTGCTTTTTACGGCCTAAAAACTAGAATTTCTCCCGTTTCCCATATTTTTGTGTGTCATAGCCCATGCCTTCCGAGTGGGTCCGGCCCCAGGACCCCGATCGCCTAAAATTATTCAGGGCCATCAAATACGACCTAAGGAACCATAGTCACCGCCCCACCATGGTCGTTCCTCGTTGATTTGCGTTTTACGGCCAAAAAACTAGAATTCCGCCCGATTCCCATATATTCGTGTGCTATAGCCTACGCCTTCTAAGTGAGTCCGGGCCCCGGGACCCCGATCAACTAAAATTTTTCCAGGCCATCAAATACGACCTAAGGAACCATAGTCACCGCCCTGCCATGACTGTTCTTCATTTTTTTTCCTTTTTACATCCAAAAAACTAGAAATTTGGGCGATTGCCATATTTTGGTGAGCTAGCCCATGCCTTCCAAGTAGATTCGGGCCCCCCGGACCCCGATCGCTTAAAATTTATTTGGGCCATCAAATACGACCTAAGGAACCATATTCACCGCCCCGCCATGGACATTCCTCGGTGTTTTGCGTTTTACGGCCAAAAAACTAGAATTTCGCCGATTCCCATATTTTCGTGTGCTATAAGCCGACGCCTTCCGAGTGGGTCCAGGCACCCGGACCCCGATCGCCTAAAATTATTCGGGGCCATCAAATACGACCTAAGGAACCAAAGTCACCTCCCCTCCATGGCCGTTCCTCATTGTTTTGCGTTTGACGGCCAAATAACTAGAATTCCGCCTGATTCCCATATTTTCGTGTGCTATAGCCTACGCCTTCTAAGTGAGTCCGGGCCCCCGGACCCCGATCAACTAAAACTTTTCCAGGCCATCAAATACAACCTAAGGAACCATAGTTACAGTCCTTCCATGACCATTCTTCATTTTTTTTCCTTTGTACATCCAAAAAACTAGAAATTTGGGCGATTGCCATATTTTGGTGAGCTAGCCCATGCCTTCCGAGTAGATTCGGGCCCCCCGGACCCCGATCGCTTAACATTTATTTGGGCCATCAAATACGACCTAAGGAACCATAGTCACCTCCCCGCCATGACTATTCCTCGTTGTTTTGCTTTTTACGAACAAAAAACTAGAATTCCGCTAGATTCCCATATTTTCGCATGCTCTAGCCCACGCCTTCCGAGTAGGCCCAGGTCCCACGAAACCAGATTGCCTAAAATTTTTCCAGGCCATCAAATAAGACCTAAGGAACCATAGTCACTGCCCCGCCATGGCCGTTCCTCGTTGTTTTGCGTTTTACCACCAAAAAACTAAAATTCCGCCCGATTCCCATATATTCGTGTGCTATAGCCCACGCATTCCTAGTGGGTCCGGGCCCCCGGACCCCGATCGCCTAAAATTATTCAGGGCCATCAAATACGACCTAAGGAACCATAGTCACTGCCCCACCATGGCCGTTCCTCGTTGATTTGTTTTTTACGGCAAAAAAAATTAGAATTACGCCCGATTCTCATATATTAATGTGCTATAGCCCACGCCTTCCGAGTGGGTCCGGGCCCTCCCGGACCCCGATCGCCTAAACTTTTTTCGAGCCATCAAATACGACCTAAGGAACCATAGTCACTGCCCCGCCATGTCCGTTCCTCATTGTTTTGCGTTTTACGAGCAAAAAACTAGAATTTCTCCCGATTCCCATATTTTCGTGTGCTATAGCCCACGCCTTCCGAATGGGTCCGAGCCCCCGGACCCCGATCGGCTAAAATTATTCCGGGACATCCAATACGACCTAAGGAACCATATTCACCACCCCGCCATGGCCATTCCTCGTTGTTTTGCATTTTACGGCCAAAAAACTAGAATTCCGCCCGATTCCCATATATTCGTATGCTATAGCCCACGCCTTCCGAGTAGACCGCGATCGCCTAAAATATTTTCGGGCTATCACATAGGACCTAAGGAACCACAGCCACTGCCCCGCCATGACCGTTCTTTGTTGTTTTGCTTTATACGGCCAAAAAACTTGAATTTCGCCCGATTGCCATATTTTCATGTGCTATAGCCCAAGCCTTCCAAGTGGGTCGGGCCCCCGGACTCCGATCGCCTAAAAATTTTTCGAGCCATCAAATACGACCTAAGGAACCATAGTCACTGCCCTTCCATAGACGTTCCTCGTTGTTTTGCATTTTACGACCAAAAAACTAGAATTTTGCCCGATTCCCATATGTCCATGTGCTATAGCCCACACCTTCCGAGTTGGTCCGGGCTCCCTAGACCCCGATCGCCTAAAATTGTTTTGGGCCATCAAATATGACTGAAGGATCCATAGTCAGCACTCCGCCATGACCGTTCCTCGTTGTTTTGCTTTTTACGTCCAAAAAACTATAATTCCGCCTGATTCCCATATTTTCGTGTGCTCTAGCCCATGCCTTCCGAGTGGTCCCAGGTCCCCCAAAACCGGATTGCCTTAAATTTTTCAAGGCCATCAAATACAACCTAAGGAACCATATTCACCGCCCCACCATGGTCGTTCCTCGTTGTTTTGCGTTTTACGGACAAAAAACTAGAATTTTGCCTGATTCCCATATATTCGTATGCTATAGCCCACGCCTTCCGAGTGGATCCGGGCCCCCTTGACCGCGATCACCTAAAATATTTACGGGCTATCACATACGACCTAAGGAACCACAACCACCGCCCCGCCATGACCGTTCTTCGTTGTTTTGCTTTATACGGCCAAAAAACTTGAATTTTGCCTGATTGCCATATTTTCATGTGCTATAGCCCAAGCCTTCCAAGTGGGTCGGGCCCCCGGACCCCGATTGCCTAAAATTTTTCCGAGCCATCAAACACGACCTAAGGAACCATTGTCACTGCCCCGCCATGGACGTTCCTTGTTGTTTTGCGTTTTACGACCAAAAAACTAGAATTTCGCCCGATTCCCATATGTCCGTGTGCTATAGCCCACACCTTCCGAGTTGGTCCGGGCTCCCCTGACCCCGATCGCCTAAAATTTATTTGGGCCATCATATACGACCGAAGGATCCATAGTCACCACCCCACCATGACCGTTCCTCATTGTTTTTCTTTTTACGACCAAAAAACTAGAATTCCGCCCGATTCCCATATTTTCGTGTTCTCTCGCCCATGCCTTCCGAGTGGTCCCGGGTCCCCCAAAACCGGATTGCCTTAAATTTTTCAAGGCCATCAAATACGACCTAAGGAACCATATTCACCGCCCCGCCATGGCCGTTCCTCGTTGGTTTGCATTTTACGGACAAAAAACTAGAATTTCGCCTGATTCCCATATTTTCGTGTGCTATAAGCCCACGCATTCCGAGTGGGTCCGGGCCTCTGGACCCCGATCGCCTAAAATTATTCGGGGACATCAAATAAGACCTAAGGAACCATAGTCACCGCCCCGCCATGGTCGTTCCTCGTTGTTTTGCGTTTTACGGCCAAAAAACTAGAATTCCACGTGATTCCCATATATTCGTGTGCTAGCCCACGCCTTCCGAGTGGGTCTGGGCTCCCCGGACCCCGATCGCCTAAAATTTTTCTGAGCCATCAAATACGACCTAAGGAACGATAGTCACCTATCCGTCGTGGCCGTTCCTCGTTGTTTTGCATTTTACAGCCAAAAAACTAGAATTTCGCCGAATTCCCATATTTTCGTGTGCTATAGCCTATGCCTTCCGAGTGGGTCCGGGCTTCCGGACCTCGATCGCCTAAAATTAATTGGGGACATCAAATACGACCTAAGGAACCATAGTCACCACCCTGCCATGGCCGTTCCTCGTTGTTTTGCGTTTAATGGCAAAACAACTAGAATTCCGCCCGATTCCTATATTTTCGTTTGCTATAGACCATGCCTTCCGAATGGGTCCGAGCCCCCTGACCTCAATCGTCTAAAATTATTCCGGGCCATCAAATACGACCTAAGGAACCATAGTCACCACCCCGCCATGGCCATTCCTAGATGTTTTGCGTTTTACGGCCAAAAAACTAGAATTCCGCCCGATTCTCATATTTTCATGTGATATAGCCCACGCCTTCCAAGTGGGTCCGGGCCCCCGGACCGCGATCGCCTAAAATATTTCTGGGCTATAACATACGACCTAAGGAACCACAACCATCGCCCCGCCATGACCGTCCTTCGTTGTTTTGCTTTATACGGCCAAAAAACTTGAATTTCGCCCGATTGCCATATTTTCATGTGCTATAGCCCAAGCCTTCCAAGTGGGTCGGGCCCCCAGACCCCGATCGCCTAAAAATGTTTTGAGCCATCAAATACGACCTAAGGAACCATAGTCACTGCCCCACTATGGACGTTCCTCATTGTTTTGCATTTTACGACCAAAAAACTAGAATTTCGCCCGATTCCCATATGTCCGTGTGCTAGCCCACACCTTCCGAGTTGGTCCGGGCTCCCTAGTCACCGATCGCCTAAAATTTATTTGGGCCATCAAATACGACCGAAGGATCCATAGTCACCGCCCCGCCATGACCGTTCCTCGTTGTTTTGCTTTTTAAGACCAAAAAACTAGAATTTCGCCTGATTCCCATATTTTCGTGTGCTCTAGCCCATGCCTTTCGAGTGGTCTCGGGTCTACCAAAACCGGATTGCCTTAAATTTTTCAAGGCCATCAAATACAACCTAAGGAACCATATTCACCGCCCCGCCATGGTCGTTCCTCGTTGTTTTGCATTTAACGGACAAAAAACTAAAATTTTGCCCTATTCCCATATATTCGTATGCTATAGCCCACGCCTTCCGAGTGGATCCGGGCCCCCTGACCGCGATCGGCTAAAATATTTTCGGGCTATCACATTCGACCTAAGGAACCACAGCCACCGCCCCGCCATGAACGTTCTTCGTTGTTTTGCTTTATACGGCCAAAAAACTTGAATTTCGCCCGATTGTCATATTTTCATGTGCTATAGCCCAAGCCTTCCAAGTGGGTCGGGCCCCCGGACCCCGATCGCCTAAAATTTTTCCGAGCCATCAAATACGAACTAAGGAACCACAGTCACTGCCCCGCCATGGACGTTCCTCTTTGTTTTGCATTTTACGACCAAAAAACTAGAATTTCGCCTGATTCCCATATGTCCGTGTGCTATAGCCCACATCTTCCGAGTTGGTCCGGGCTCCCCAGACCTCGATCGCCTAAAATTTATCCGAGCCATCAAATACGACCTAAGGAACCATAGATACCGCCCCGCCGTGGTCGTTCCTCGTTGTTTTGCTTTTTACGACCAAAAAACTAGAATTCTGCCTGATTCCCATATTTTCGTGTGCTCTAGCCCATGCCTTCCGAGTGGTCCCAGGTCCCCCAAAACCGAATTGCCTTAAATTTTTCAAGGCCATCAAATACGACCTAAGGAACCATATTCACCGCCCCGCCATGGCCGTTCCTCGTTGTTTTGCGTTTTACGGACAAAAAACTAGAATTTTACCCGATTCCCATATATTCGTATGCTATAGCCCACGCCTTCCGAGTGGATTCGGGCCCCCAGGACCGCGATCGCCTAAAATATTTCCGGGCTATCACATACGACCAAAGGAACCACAGCCACTGCTCTTCCATGACCATTCTTCCTTATTTTGCTTTATACGGCCAAAAAACTTGAATTTCGCCCGATTGCCATATTTTCATGTGCTATAGCCCAAGCCTTCCAAGTGGGTCGGGCCCCCGGACCCCGATTGCCTAAAATTTTTCCGAGCCATCAAACACGACCTAAGAAACCATTGTCACTTCCCCGCCATGGACGTTCCTTGTTGTTTTGCGTTTTACGACCAAAAAACTAGAATTTCGCCCGATTCCCATATGTCCGTGTGCTATAGCCCACACCTTCCGAGTTGGTCCGGGCTCCCCTGACCCCGATCGCCTAAAATTTATTTGGGCCATCATATACGACCGAAGGATCCATAGTCACCGCCCCACCATGACCGTTCCTCATTGTTTTTCTTTTTACGACCAAAAAACTAGAATTCCGCCCGATTCCCATATTTTCGTGTTCTCTCGCCCATGCCTTCCGAGTGGTCCCGGGTCCCCCAAAACCGGATTGCCTTAAATTTTTCAAGGCCATCAAATACGACCTAAGGAACCATATTCACCACCCCGCCATGGCCGTTCCTCGTTGGTTTGCGTTTTACGGACAAAAAACTAGAATTTCGCCTGATTCCCATATTTTTGTGTGCTATAAGCCCATGCATTCCGAGTGGGTCCGGGCCTCTGGACCCCGATCACCTAAAATTATTCAGGGACATCAAATAAGACCTAAGGAACCATAGTCACCGCCCCGCCATGGTCGTTCCTCGTTGTTTTGCGTTTTACGGCCAAAAAACTAGAATTCCACGTGATTCCCATATATTCGTGTGCTAGCCCACGCCTTCCGAGTGGGTCTGGGCTCCCCGGACCCCGATCGCCTAAAATTTTTCTGAGCCATCAAATACGACCTAAGGAACGATAGTCACCTATCCGTCGTGGCCGTTCCTCGTTGTTTTGCATTTTACAGCCAAAAAACTAGAATTTCGCCGAATTCCCATATTTTCGTGTGCTATAGCCTATGCCTTCCGAGTGGGTCCGGGCTTCCGGACCTCGATCGCCTAAAATTAATTGGGGCCATCAAATAAGACCTAAGGAACCATAGTCACCACCCTGCCATGGCCGTTCCTCGTTGTTTTGCGTTTAACGGCAAAACAACTAGAATTCCGCCCGATTCCTATATTTTCGTTTGCTATAGCCCATGCCTTCCGAATGGGTCCGAGCCCCCTGACCCCAATCGCCTAAAATTATTCCGGGCCATCAAATACGACCTAAGGAACCATAGTCACCACCCCGCCATGGCCATTCCTAGTTGTTTTGCGTTTTACGGCAAAAAAACTAGAATTTCGCCCGATTCTCATATTTTCATGTGATATAGCCCAAGCCTTCCAAGTGGGTCCGGGCCCCCGGACGGCGATCGCCTAAAATATTTCTGGGCTATAACATACGACCTAAGGAACCACAACCATCGCCCCGCCATGACCGTCCTTCGTTGTTTTGCTTTATACGGCCAAAAAACTTGAATTTCGCCCGATTGCCATATTTTCATGTGCTATAGCCCAAGCCTTCCAAGTGGGTCGGGCCCCCAGACCCCGATCGCCTAAAAATATTTCGAGCCATCAAATACGACCTAAGGAACCATAGTCACTGCCCCACTATGGACGTTCCTCATTGTTTTGCATTTTACGACCAAAAAACTAGAATTTCGCCCGATTCCCATATGTCCGTGTGCTAGCCCACACCTTCCGAGTTGGTCCGGGCTCCCCAGACACCGATCGCCTAAAATTTATTTGGGCCATCAAATACGACCGAAGGATCCATAGTCACCGCCTCGCCATGACCGTTCCTCGTTGTTTTGCTTTTTAAGACCAAAAAACTAGAATTCCGCCTGATTCCCATATTTTCGTGTGCTCTAGCCCATGCCTTTCGAGTGGTCTCGGGTCCACCAAAACCGGATTGCCTTAAATTTTTCAAGGCCATCAAATACAACCTAAGGAACCATATTCACCGCCCCGCCATGGTCGTTCCTCGTTGTTTTGCATTTAACGGACAAAAAACTAAAATTTCGCCCTATTCCCATATATTCGTATGCTATAGCCCACGCCTTCCGAGTGGATCCGGGCCCCCTGACCGCGATCGGCTAAAATATTTCCGGGCTATCACATTCGACCTAAGGAACCACAGCCACCGCCCTGCCATGAACGTTCTTCGTTGTTTTGCTTTATACGGCCAAAAAACTTGAATTTCGCCCGATTGTCATATTTTCATGTGCTATAGCCCAAGCCTTCCAAGTGGGTCGGGCCCCCGGACCCCGATCGCCTAAAATTTTTCCGAGCCATCAAATACGAACTAAGGAACCACAGTCACTGCCCCGCCATGGACGTTCCTCTTTGTTTTGCATTTTACGACCAAAAAACTAGAATTTCGCCTGATTCCCATATGTCCGTGTGCTATAGCCCACATCTTCCGAGTTGGTCCGGGCTCCCCAGACCTCGATCGCCTAAAATTTATCCGAGCCATCAAATACGACCTAAGGAACCATAGATACCGCCCCGCCGTGGTCGTTCCTCGTTGTTTTGCTTTTTACGACCAAAAAACTAGAATTCTGCCTGATTCCCATATTTTCGTGTGCTCTAGCCCATGCCTTCTGAGTGGTCCCAGGTCCCCCAAAACCGGATTGCCTTAAATTTTTCAAGGCCATCAAATACGACCTAAGGAACCATATTCACCGCCCCGCCATGGCCGTTCCTCGTTGTTTTGCGTTTTACGGACAAAAAACTAGAATTTCGCCCGATTTCCATATATTCGTATGCTATAGCCCACGCCTTCCGAGTGGATTCGGGCCCCCAGGACCGCGATCGCCTAAAATATTTCCGGGCTATCACATACGACCAAAGGAACCACAGCCACCGCCCTTCCATGACCGTTCTTCGTTATTTTGCTTTATACGGCCAAAAAACTTGAATTTCGCCCGATTGCCATATTTTCATGTGCTATAGCCCAAGCCTTCCAAGTGGGTCGGGTACCCGGACCCCGATCGCCTAAAAATTTTCCGAGCCATCAAATACGACCTAAGGAACCATAGTCACTGCCCCGCCATGGACGTTCCTCGTTGTTTTGCATTTTACAACCAAAAAACTAGAATTTTTCCCGATTCCCATATGTCCGTGTGCTATAAGCCCACACTTTCCGAGTTGGTCCGGGCTCCTAGACCCCGATCGCCTAAAATTTATTTGGGCCATCAAATATGACCGAAGGAACCATAGTCACTGCCCCGCCTTAGCCGTTCCTCGTCGTTTTGCATTTTACGGCCACAAAACTAGAATTACTCCCAATTCCCATATTTTCGTTTGCTATAGCCCACGCCTTCTAAGTGGGTCCGGGCCCCCGGACCCTGATCGCCTAAAATTATTCGGGGCCATCAAATACGAACTAAGGAACCATAGTCACCGCCCCGCCATGGCCGTTCCTCATTGTTTTGCATTTTACGGCCAAAAAACTAGAATTCCGCCCGATTCCCATATATTCATGTGCTATAGCCCACGCCTTCCGAGTGGTACCGGGACCCCGGAACCCGATCGCCTAAACTTTTTCCGAGCCATCAAATACGACCTAAGGAACCATAGATACCTCCCCGCCGTGGTCGTTCCTCGTTGTTTTGCTTTTTACTACCAAAAAACTAGAATTCTGCCTGATTCCCATATTTTCGTGTGCTCTAGCCCATGCCTTCCGAGTGGTCCCGGGTCCCCCAAAACCGGATTGCCTTAAATTTTTCAAGGCCATCAAATACGACCTAAGGGACCATATTCACTGCCCCGCCATGGCCGTTCCTCGTTGTTTTGCGTTTTACGGACAAAAAACTAGAATTTTGCCCGATTCCCATATATTCTTATGCTATAGCCCACGCCTTCCGAGTGGATTCGGGCCCCCCGGACCGCGATCGCCTAAAATATTTCCGGGCTATCACATACGACCTAAGGAACCACAGCCACTGCCCTGTCATGACCGTTCTTCGTTATTTTGCTTTATACGGCCAAAAAACTTGAATTTCGCCCGATTGCCATATTTTCATGTGCTATAGCCCAAGCCTTCCAAGTGGGTCGGGTACCCGGACCCCGATCGCCTAAAAATTTTTCGAGCCATCAAATACGACCTAAGGAACCGTAGTCACTGCCCCGCCATGGACGTTCCTCGTTGTTTTGCGTTTTACGACCAAAAAACTAGAATTTTGCCCGATTCCCATATGTCCGTGTGCTATAAGCCCACACTTTCCGAGTTGGTCCGGGCTCCCCAGACCCCGATCGCCTAAAATTTATTTGGGCCATCAAATACGACCTAAGGAACCATATATACTGCCCCGCCATGGTCGTTCCTCATTGTTTTGCTTTTTACGACCAAAAAACTAGAATTCTGCCTGATTCCCATATTTTCGTGTGCTCTAGCCCATGCCTTCCGAGTGGTCCCGGGTCCCCCAAAACCGGATTGCCTTAAATTTTTCAAGGCGATCAAATACGACCTAAGGAACCATATTCACCGCCCCGCTATGGCCGTTCCTCGTTGTTTTGCATTTTACGGACAAAAAACTAGAATTTCGCCTGATTCCCATATTTTCGTGTGCTATAAGCCCACGCCTTCCGAGTGGGTCCGGGCCTCCGAACCCCTATCGCCTAAAATTATTCGGGGACATCAAATACGACCTAAGGAACCATAGTCACCGCCCTGCCATGGCCGTTCCTCGTTGTTTTGCATTTTACGGCCAAAAAACTAGAATTCCGAGTGATTCCCATATATTCGTGTGCTAGCCTACGCCTTCCGAGTGGGTTCGGGCTCCCCGGACCCCGATCGCCTAAAACATTTTTGAGCCATCAAATACAACCTAAGGAACGATAGTCACCTACCCGCCGTGGCCGTTCCTCGTTGTTTTGCATTTTACATCCAAAAAACTAGAATTTCGCCGAATTCCCATATTTTCGTGTGCTATAGCCTATGCCTTCCGGGTGGGTCCAGGCTTCCGGACCCCAATCGCCTAAAATTAATCGGTGCCATCAAAAACGACCTAAGGAACCATAGTCACCGCCCCGCCATGGCCGTTCCTCGTTGTTTGGCGTTTAACGGTAAAAAAACTAGAATTCCGCCCGATTCCCATATTTTCGTGTGCTATAGCCCATGCCTTCCGAATGGGTCCGAGCCCCATGGCCCCAATCGCCTAAAATTATTCCGGGCCATCAAATACGACCTAAGGAACCAGAGTCACCGCCCCGCCATGGCCGTTCCTCATTGTTTTGCGTTTTACGGCCAAAAAACTAAAATTCTGCCTGATTCCCATATTTTCGTATGATATAGCCCACGCCTTCCAAGTGGGTCCGGGCCCTCGGACCCCCGATCGCCTAAAACTTTTTCGGGCCATCAACTATGACCTAAGGAACCATAGTCACCACCCCTCCATGTCCGTTCCTCGTTGTTTTGCTTTTTAAGGCCAAAAAACTAGAATTCTATTTGATACCCATATTTTCGTGTGCAGAGCCCACGCCTTCCGAGTGGGCACGGGTCCCCCGAAACCGGATTGCCTAACATTTTTCCAGGCCATCAAATATGACCTAAGGAACCATAGTCCCCGCCCCTCCATAGCCGTTCCTCGTTGTTTTGCATTTTATGGCCAAAAAACTAGAATTCCGCCCGATTCCCATATATTCGTGTGCTATAACCTACGCCTTCCTAGTGGGTCCGAGCCCCCCGGACCTTGATCGCCTAAAATTTTTCTGGGCTATCAAATACGACCTAAGGAACCATAGTCACCGCCCTGCCATGACCGTTCCTCGTTGTTTTGCCTTTTACGACCAAAAAACTAGAATACCGCCCGATTCCCATATTTTCGTGTACTCTAGCCCACGCCTTCCGAGTGGGCCCGGGTCCCCCGAAACCAGATTGCCTAACATTTTTCCAGGCCATCAAATATGACCTAAGGAACCATAGTCACCGCCCCGCCATGGCCGTTCCTAGTTGTTTTGCATTTTACGGCCAAAAAACTAGAATTCCGCCCTATTCCTATATATTCGTGTGCTATAGCCCACGCCTTCCGAGTGGGCCGATCGCCTAAAATTATTCGGGGCCATCAAATACGACCTAAGGAACCATAGTTACTGCCCTGCCATGTCCATTCCTCGTTGTTTTGCATTTTACGGCCAAAAAACTAGAATTTCGCTCGATTCCCATATTTTCGTGAGCTATAGCCCATGCCTTCCGAGTGGGTCCGGGCTCCCGAACCCCGATTGCCTAAAATTTTTCTGGGCCATCAAATATGACCTAAGGAACCATAGTCACCGCCCTGCCATGGACGTTCCTCGTTGTTTTGCATTTTACGGCCAAAAAACTAGAATTTTGCCGGATTCCCATATTTTCGTGTGCTATAGCCTATGCCTTCCGAGTGCGTCCGGGCCTCCGGACCCCGATCGCCTAAAATTATTCGGGGCCATCAAATACGACCTAAGGAACCATAGTCACCTCCATGCCATGGCCGTTTCTCGTTATTTTGCATTTTAAGGCCAAAAAATAATATTCCACCCGATTCCCATATATTCGTGGGCTATAGCCCACGCCTTCCGAGTGGGTTCGGGCTCACGGACCCCGATCGCCTAAAATTATTCTGGTCCATCAAATACGACCTAAGGAACACCGCCCAGCCTTGGCCGTTCCTTGTTGTTTTGCATTTTACGGCCATAAAACTAGAATTCCTCCCGATTCCTATATTTTCGTGTGCTATAGCCCATGCATTCCGAGTGGGTCCGGGCCGCGATCGCCTAAAATTTATTTGGGCCATCAAATAAGACCTAAGGAACCATAGTCACCGCCCCGCCATGGCGGTTCCTCGTTGTTTTGCAATTTACGGCAAAAAAACTAGAATTCCGCCTGATTCCCATATATTTGTGTGCTATAGGCCACGCCTTCCGAGTGGGTCCGGCACCCCCGGACCCCGATCGCTTAAAATTTTTCTGAGCCATCAAATACGACCTAAGGAACCATAGTCACCGCCCCGTCGTGGCCAATCCTCGTTGTTTTGCATTTTACGGCCAAAAAACTAGAATTTCTCCGGATTCTCATATTTTCGTGTGCTATAGCCTATGCCTTCCGAGTGGGTCCGGGCCACGGACCCCGATCGCCTAAAATTATTCGGGGCCATTAAATACGACCTAAGGATCCATAGTCACCTCCCAGTCCTGGCCGTTCCTCGTTGTTTTGCATTTTACGGCAAAAAAATAAGAATTTCGCCCGATTCCCATATTTTCGTGTGATATAGCCCACGCCTTCCAAGTGGGTCCGGGCCCCCGGACCCCGATCGCCTAAAATTTTTTTAGGCCATCAACTACGACCTACGGAACCATAGTCACCGCCCCGCCATGACCGTTCCTCATTTTTTCCCTTTTTACGTCCAAAAAACTAGAATTTCGCGCGATTGCCATATTTTCGTGAGCTATAGCCCATGCCTTCCGAGTGGGTCCGGGCCCCGATCGCCTAAAATTTATTTGGGCCATCAAATACGACCTAAGGAACCATAGTAACCGCCCCGCCTTGTCCGTTCCACGTTGTTTTGCATTTTACGGGCATAAAACTAGAATTCCTCCCAATTCCCATATTTTCGTGTGCTATAGCCCACGCCTTCTAAGTGGGTCCGGGCCCCTGGACCCCGATCGCCTAAAATTATTCGGGGCCATCAAATACGACCTAAGGAGCCATAATCACCGCCCCGCCATGGTCGTTCATCGTTGTTTTTGCGTTTTACGGCCAAAAAACTAGAATTTCGCCCGATTCCCATATTATCGTGTGCTATAGCCCATGCCTTCCAAGTGGGTCCGAGCCCCCGGACCCCGATTGCCTAAAAATTTTTCGGGCTATCAAATACGACCTAAGGAATCATAGTCACCGCCCTGCCATGATCGTTCCTCGTTGTTTTGCTTTTTACGACCAAAAAACTAGAATTCTGCCTGATTCCAATATTTTTGTGTGCTATAGCCCATGCTTTCCGAGTGGGACCGGGACCCCCGGACCCCGATCGCCTAAACTTTTTCCGAGCCATCAAATACGACCTAAGAAACCATAGTCACTGCCCCTCCATGGCCATTCCTCGTTGTTTTGCAATTTACGGCAAAAAAAACTAGAATTTCGCCCAATTCCCATATTTTCGTGTGCTATAGCCCATGCCTTCCGAGTGGGTTCGGGCCCCCGGACCCCGATCGCCTAAAATTATTCGTGTCCATCAAATACGACCTAAGGAACCATAGTCACTTCCCTGCCATGACCGTTCCTCGTTGTTTGCATTTTACGGCCAAAAAACTAGAATTTCGCCCGATTCCCATATTTTCGTGAGCTATAGCCCATGCCTTCCGAGAGGGTCCAGGCTCCCGGACCCCGATCGCCTAAAACTTTTCTGGGCCATCAAATATGACCTAAGGAACCATAGTCACCGCCATGCCATGGACATTCCTCGTTGGTTTGCATTTTACGGCCAAAAAACTAGAATTCCTCCCGATTCCTATATATTCGTGTGCTATAGCCCACGCATTCCTAGTGGGTTCCGGGGACCCCGGAACCCGATCGCCTAAAATATGTCTGGGCTATCAAATATGACCTAAGGAACCATTGTCAGCGCCTCTCCATGGGCGTTCCTCGTTGTTTTGCGTTTTACGGCCAAAAAACTAGAATTCCGCTCGATTCCCATATATTCGTGTGCTATAGCGAATGTCTTTCGAGTGGGTCCGGGCCCCCCGGACCCCGATCGCCTAAAATTATTCCGGGCCATCAAATACGACCTTAGGACCATAGTCACCGCCCAGTCGTGTCCGTTCCTTGTTGTTTTGCATTTTATGGCAAAAAAACTAGAATTTCGCCCGATTCCCATATTTTCATGTGCAGAGCCCACGCCTTCCGATTGGGTCCGGGTCCCCCAAAACCAGATTGCCTAACATTATTCCAGGCCATTAAATACGACCTAAGGAACCATAGTCACCACCCCTCCATGGCCGTACCTCGTTGTTTTGCGTTTTACGGCTAAAAAACTATAAATCCTCCCGATTCCCATATTTTCGTGTGCTATTGCCCACGCCTTACGAGTGGGTCCGTGTCCCCAGACCCCGATCGCCTAAAATTATTCGGGGCCATCAAATACGACCTAAGGAACCATAGTCACCTCCCAGTCGTGGCCGTTCCTCGTTGTTTTGCATTTTACGGCAAAAAACTAGAATTTCGCCCGATTCCCATATTTTCGTGTGCTATAGCCCATGCCTTCCGAGTGGGTCCGGGCTCCCGGACCCCGATCGCCTAAAATTACTCGGGGCCATCAAATACCACCTAAGGAACTACAGACAGCGCACCACTATGGCCGTTCCTCGTTGTTTTGCGTTTTACGGCTAAAACACTAGAATTCCGCCCGATTCCCATATATTCGTGTGCTATAGCCCACGCATTCCGAGTGGGACTGGCCCCCCTGTACCCCGATCGACTAAACTTTTTCCGAGCTATCAAATACGACCTAAGGAACCATAGTCACCGCTCCACCGTATCCGTTCCTCGTTGTTTTGCATTTTATGGCCAAAAAACTAGTATTTCGCCCGATTCCCATATTTTCGTGAGCTTAGCCCATGCCATCCGAGTGGGTCCAGGCTCCCGGACCCTGATCGCCTAAAATTATTAGGGGCCATCAAATACGACCTTAAGAACCATAGTCACCGCCCCTCCATGGCCGTACCTCGTTGTTTTGCGTTTTACGGCCAAAAAACTAGAATTCCTCCCGATTCCCATATTTTCGTGTGCTATTGCCCACGCCTTCCGAGTGGGTCCGTGCCCCCGGACCCTGATCGCTTAAAATTATTCAGGGCCATCAAATACGACCTAAGAAACCATAGTCACCGCCCCTCCATGGCCGTACCTCGTTGTTTTGCGTTTTACAGCCAAAAAACTAGAATTCCTCCCGATTCTCATATTTTTGTGTGCTATTGACCACGCCTTCCGAGTGGGTCCGTGCCCCCGGACCCCGATTGCCTAAAATTATTCCGGGCTATCAAATACGACCTACGGAACCATAGTCACCTCCCAGTCGTGGCCGTTCCTCGTTGTTTTGCATTTTACAGCAAAAAAACTAGAATTCCTCCAGATTCCCATATTTTTGTGTGCTATAGCCCATGCCTTCCGAGTGGGTCCTGGCTCCCAGACCCCGATTGCCTAACATTATTCGGGGCCATCCAATACGACCTAAGGAACTATAGTCACCGCCCCACCATGGCCGTTCCTCGTTGCTTTGCATTTTACGGCCAAAACACTAGAATTCCGCCCGATTCCCATATATTCGTGTGCTATAGCCCACGCATTCCGAGTGGGACCGGGCCCCCCGAAACCGGATTGCCTAACATTATTCCAGGCCATCAAATATGACCTATGGAACCATAGTCACCGCCCCTCCATGGCCGTACCTCGTTGTTTTGCATTTTACGGCCAAAAAACTAGAATTCCTCCCGATTCCCATATTTTCGTTTGCTATTGCCCACGCCTTCCGAGTGGTTCCGTGCCCCCGGACCCCGATCGCCTAAAATTATACCGAGCCATAAAATACGACCTAAGGAACCATAGTCACCTTCTAGTCGTGGCCGTTCCTCGTTGTTTTGTATTTTCCGGCAAAAAAACTAGAATTCCTCCCGATTCACATATTTTCGTGTTTTATAGCCCATGCCTTCTGAGTGGGTCCTGGCTCCCAGACCCCGATCGCCTAAAATTATTCGGGGCATCAAACACAATCTAAGGAACTATAGTCACCGCCCCACCATGGCCGTTCCTCGTTGCTTTGCATTTTACGGCCAAAACACTAGAATTCCGCCCGATTCCCATATATTCGTGTGCTATAGCCCACGCATTCTGAGTGGGACCGGGCCCCCCGAAATCGGATTGCCTAACATTATTCCAGGCCATCAAATACGACCTATGGAACCATAGTCACCGCCCCTCCATGGATGTACCTCGTTGTTTTGCGTTTTACGGCCAAAAAACTAGAATTCCTCCCGATTTCTATATTTTCGTGTGCTATTGCCCACGCCTTCCGAGTGGGTCCGTGCCCCCGGACCCCGATCTCCTAAAATTATTCCGGGCAATAAAATACGACCTAAGGAACCATAGTCACCTCCTAGTCGTGGCCATTCCTCGTTGTTTTGCATTTTACAGCAAAAAAACTAGAATTCCTCCAGATTCCCATATTTTTGTGTGCTATAGCCCATGCCTTCCGAGTGGGTCCTGGCTCCCAGACCCCGATCGCCTAAAATTATTCGGGGCCATCAAATACGACCTAAGGAACTATAGTCACCGCCCCACCATGGCCGTTCCTCGTTGCTTTGCATTTTACGGCCAAAACACTAGAATTCCGCCCGATTCCCATATATTCGTGTGTTATAGCCCACGCATTCCGAGTGGGACCGGGCCCCCCAAAACTGGATTGCCTAACATTATTCCAGGCCATCAAATATGACCTATGGAACCATAGTCACCGCCCCTCCATGGCCGAACCTCATTGTTTTGCATTTTACGGCCAAAAAACTAGAATTCCTTCCGAGTGGTTCCGTGCCCACTGACCCCGATCGCCTAAAATTATTCCTGGCCATAAAATACGACCTAAGGAACCATAGTCACCTTCTAGTCATGGCCGTTCCTCGTTGTTTTGTACTTTCTGGCAAAAAAACTAGAATTCCTCCCGATTCCCATATTTTCGTGTGCTATAGCCCATGCCTTCCGAGTGGGTCCTGGCTCCCAGACCCCGATCGCCTAAAATTATTTGGGGCTATCAAATACGACCTAAGGAACTATAGTCACCGCCCCACCATGGCCGTTCCTCGTTGCTTTGCATTTTACGGCCAAAACACTAGAATTCCGCCCGATTCCCATATATTCGTGTGCTATAGCCCACGCATTCCGAGTGGGACCGGGCCCCCAGAAACCGGATTGCCTAACATTATTCCAGGCCATCAAATACGACCTATGGAACCATAGTCACCGCCCCTCCATGGATGTACCTCATTGTTTTGCGTTTTACGGCCAAAAAACTAGAATTCCTCCCGATTCCCATATTTTCGTGTGCTATTGCCCACGCCTTTCGAGTGGGTCTGTGCCCCCCAACCCCGATCGCCTAAAATTATTCCGGGCAATAAAATACGACCTAAGGAACCATAGTCACCTCCTAGTCGTGGCCGTTCCTCGTTGTTTTGCATTTTCCGGCCAAAAAACTAGAATTCCTCCCGATTCCCATATTTTCGTGTGCTATAGCCCATGCCTTCCGAGTGGGTCCGGGCTCCCGGACCATGATTCCTAAAATTATTCGGGGCCATCAAATACGACCTAAGGAACCATAGTCACCTCCCAGTCGTGGCCGTTCCTCATTGTTTTGCATTTTAGGGCAAAAAAACTAGAATTTCTCCCGATTCTCATATTTTCGTGTGCTATAGCCCATGCCTTGCGAGTGGATCCGGGCTCCCGGACCCCGATCGCCAAAAATTATTCGGGGCCATCAAATACGACCTAAGGAACTACAGTCACCGCCCCACCATGGTCGTTCCTCGTTGTTTTGCGTTTTACGGCTAAAACACTAGAATTCCGCCCGATTCCCATATATTCGTGTGCTATAGCCCACGCATTCCGAGTGGGACCGGCCCCCCGTACCCCGATCGACTAAACTTTTTCTGAGCTATCAAATACGACCTAAGGAACAATAGTCACCACTCCGCCGTGGCCGTTCCTCGTTGTTTTGCATTTTACGGCCAAAAAACTAGTATTTCGCCCGATTCCCATATTTTCGTGAACTTAGCCCATGCCTTCCGAGTGGGTCCAGGCTCCCGGACCTTGATCGCCTAAAATTATTCGGGGCCGTCAAATACGACCTAAAGAACCATAGTCACCGCCCCTCCATGGCCGTACCCCGTTGTTTTGCGTTTTACGGCCAAAAAACTAGAATTCCTCCCGATTCCCATATTTTCTTGTGCTATTGCCCACGCCTTCCGAGTGGGTCCGTGCCCTCGGACCCTGATCGCCTAAAATAATTCGGGGCCATCAAATACGACCTAAGGAACCATAGTCACCGCCCCTCCATGGTCGTACGTCGTTGTTTTGCGTTTTACGGCCAAAAAACTAGAATTCCTCCCGATTCTCATATTTTCGTGTGCTATTGCCCACGCCTTCCGAGTGGGTCCGTGCCCCCGGACCCCGATCGCCTAAAATTATTCCGGGCTATCAAATACGACCTAAGGAACCATAGTCACCTCCCAGTCGTGGTCGTTCCTCGTTGTTTTGTATTTTACGGCAAAAAGAATAAAATTCCTCCCGATTCCCATATTTTCGTGTGCTATAGCCCATGCCTTCCGAGTGGGTCTGGGCTCCCGGACCTCGATCGCCTAAAATTATTCGGGGCCATCCAATATGACCTAAGGAACCATAGTCACCTCCCAGTCGTGGCCGTTCCTCGTTGTTTTGCTTTTTACGGCAACAAACTAGAATTTCGCCCGATTCCCATATTTTCGTGTGCTATAGCCCATGCCTTCCGAGTGGGTCCGGGCTCCCGGACCCCGATCGCCTAAAATTATTCGGGGCCATCAAATACCACCTAAGGAACTACAGTCACCGCACCACCATGGCCGTTCCTCGTTGTTTTGCGTTTTACGGCTAAAACACTAGAATTCCGCCCGATTCCCATATATTCGTGTGGTATAGCCCACGCATTCCAAGTGGGACTGGGCCCCCTGAACCTCGATCGCCTAAAATTATTCTGGGCCATCAAATACGACCTAAGGAACCATAGTCACCGCTCCACCATGGCCGTTCCTCGTTGTTTTGCATTTTACGGCCAAAAAACTAGTATTTCGCCCGATTCCCATATTTTCGTGAGCTTAGCCCATGCCATCCGAGTGGGTCCAGGCTCCCGGACCCTGATCGCCTAAAATTATTTGGGGCCATCAAATACGACCTAAAGAACCATAGTCATCGCCCCTCCATGGCCGTACCTCGTTGTTTTGCGTTTTACGGCCAAAAAACTAGAATTCCTCCCGATTCCCATATTTTCGTGTGCTATTGCCCACGCCTTCCGAGTGGGTCCGTGCCCCCGGACCCTGATCGCTTAAAATTATTCGGGGCCATCAAATACGACCTAAGGAACCATAGTCACCGCCCCTCCATGGCCGTACCTCGTTGTTTTGCGTTTTACAGCCAAAAAACTAGAATTCCTCCCGATACCCATATTTTCGTGTGCTATTGCCCACGCCTTTCGAGTGGGTCCATGCCCCCGGACCCCGATCGCCTAAAATTATTCCGGGCAATAAAATACGACCTAAGGAACCATAGTCACCTCCTAGTCGTGGCCGTTCCTCGTTGTTTTGCATTTTCCGGCCAAAAAACTAGAATTCCTCCCGATTCCCATATTTTCGTGTGCTATAGCCCATGCCTTCCGAGTGGGTCCTGGCTCCCAGACCCCGATTGCCTAAAATTATTCGGGGCTTTCAAATACGACCTAAGGAACTATAGTCACCGCCCGACCATGGCCGTTCCTCGTTGCTTTGCATTTTACGGCCAAAACACTAGAATTCCGCCCGATTCCCATATATTCGTGTGCTATAGCCCACGCGTTCCGAGTGGGACCGGGCCCCCCGAAACCGGATTGCCTAACATTATTCCAGGCCATCAAATACGACCTATGGAACCATAGTCACCACCACTCCATGGATGTACCTCGTTGTTTTGCCAAAAATTTTCCAGGCTATCAAATACGACTTAAGGAACCATAGTCACCGCCCAGCCATGACCGTTCCTCATTGTTTTGCTTTTTATGACCAAAAATCTAGAATTTTGCCCGATTCCGATATTTTCGTGTGCTATAGCCCATGCCTTCCGAGTGGGTCCGAGCCCCCGAACCCCGATTGCCTAACATTTTTCCAGGCTATCAAATCTAACCTAAGGAACCATAGTCACCGCCCCGTCATGGCCGTTCCTCGTTGTTTTGCGTTTTACGGCCAAAAAACTAGAATTTCGCCCGATTCCTATATATTCGTGTGCTATAGCCCACGCCTTCCTAGTGGGTTCCGGGCCTCCCGGACCCAGATCGCCTAAAATATTTTCAGGCTATCAAATACGACCTAGGGAACCATAGTCACCGCACCTCCATGGCCGTTCCTCGTAGTTTTGCATTTTACGGCCAAAAAACTAGAATTCCGCTCAATTCCCATATATTCATGTGCTATAGCCCACGTCTTCCGAGTGGGTCTGGGCCACCCGGACCCCGATCGCCTAAAATTATTCTGGGCAATTAAATACGACCTAAGGAACCATAGTCACCGCCCAGCCGTGGCCGTTCCCCGTTGTTTTGCATTTCCAGCAAAAAAACTAGAATTTCGCCCGATTCCCATATTTTCGTGTGTTATAGTCCATGCCTTCTGAGTGGGTTCGAGCCCCCGGACCCCGATCGCCTAAAATTATTCAGGGCCATCAAATAGGAGCTAAGGAACCATAGTCACCGCCCTACCATGACCGTTCCTCGTTCTTGTGCGTTTTATGGCCAAAAAACTAGAATACCGCCCGATTCTCAAATATTCGTGTGCTATAGTCCACGCCTTCCGAGTGGGTCCGGGCCCCCGGATCCCGATCGCCTAACATTTTTCCAGGCTATCAAATATGACCTAAGGAACCATAGTCACCGCCCCGCCATGGCCGTTCCTCGTTGTTTTGCGTTTTACAGCCAAAAAACTAGAATTCCGCCAGATTCCCATATTTTCGTGTGCTAAGCCCACGTCTTCCGAGTGGGTCCGGGCCGCCCGAACCCCGATCGCCTAAAATTTATTTGGGCCATCAAATACGTCCTAAGGAACCATAGTCTTCGCCCCGCCATGACCGTTCCTTGTTGTTTTGCTTTTTACGACCAAAAAACTAGAATTCCGCCCGATTACCATATTTTCGTGTGCGAGCACGCCTTCCGAGTGGGCCCGGGTCCTCCGAAACCGTATTGCCTAACATTTTTCCAGGCCATCAAATACGACCTAAGGAACCATAGTCACCGCCCCGCGATTGCCGTTCCTCGTTTATTTACGTTTTACGGCCAAAAAACTAGAATTCTGCACGATTTCCATATATTCGTGAGCTATATATAGCCCACGCCTTCCTAGTGGGTCCGGGCCCCCCGGACCCCTATCGCTTAAAATTTTTCCAGACTATCAAATACGACCTAAGGAACCATAGTCACCGCCCTACTATGACCGTTCCTCGTTCTTTTGCGTTTTATGGCCAAAAAACTAGAATACCGACCGATTCTCAAATATTTATGTGCTATAGCCCACGCCTTCCGAGTCGGTCCGGGCCCCCGGACCCCGATCGCCTAACATTTTTCCAGACTATCAAATATGACCTAAGGAACCATAGTCACCGCCCCGCCATGGCCGTTCCTCGTTGTTTTGCGTTTTACGGCCAAAAACCTAGAATTTCGCCCGATTCCCATATATTCGTGTGTTATATAGCCCACGCCTTCCTAGTGGGTCCGGGCCCCCCGAACCCCGATCGCCTAAAAATTTTCTAGGCTATCAAATACGACCTAAGGAACCATAGTCACCGCCCTGCCATGACCGTTTCTCATTGTTTTTCTTTTTATGACCAAAAATCTAGAATTTTGCCTGATTTCGATATTTTCGTGTGCTATAGCCCACGCCTTCCGAGTGGGTCCAGGCCCCCGGACCCCGATCGCCTAACATTTTTCCAGGCTATCAAATATGACCTAAGGAACCATAGTCACCGCCCCGCCATGGCCGTTCCTCGTTGTTTTGCATTTTATGGCCAAAAAACTAGAATTCCGCCCGATTCCCATATATTCGTGTGCTATAGCCCATGCCTTCCTAGTGGGTTCCGAGACCCCGGACCCCGATCGGCTAAAATATTTCCGGGCTATCACATACGACCTAGGGAACCATAGTCACCGCACCTCCATGACCGTTCCTCGTTTTTTGCATTATACGACCAAAAAACTAGAATTTCACCCAATTCCCATATATTCATGTGCTATAGCCCACGCCTTCCGAGTGGGTCCGGGCCACCCGGACCCCGATCGCCTAAAATTATTTCGGGCAATTAAATATGACCTAAGGAACCATAGTCACCGCCCAGCCGTGGCTGTTCCTCGTTGTTTTGCATTTCCGGCAAAAAAACTAGAATTTCGCCTGATTCCCATATTTTCGTGTGTTATAGTCCATGCCTTATGAGTGAGTTCGAGCCCCCGGACCCCGATCGCCTAAAATTATTCAGGGCCATCAAATAGGAGATAAGGAACCATAGTCACCGCCCTACCATGACCGTTCCTCGTTCTTGTGCGTTTTATGGCCAAAAAACTAGAATACCGCCCGATTCTCAAATATTCGTGTGCTATAGTCCACGCCTTCCGAGTCGGTCCGGGCCCCCTGGACCCCGATCGCCTAACATTTTTCCAGACTATCAAATATGACCTAAGGAACCATAGTCACCGCCCCGCCATGGCCGTTCCTCGTTGTTTTGCGTTTTACGGCCAAAAAACTAGAATTTCGCCCGATTCCCATATATTCGTGTGCTATATATAGCCCACGCCTTCCTAGTGGGTCCGGGCCCCCCGAACCCCGATCGCCTAAAAATTTTCCAGGCTATCAAATACGACCTAAGGAACCATAGTCACCGCCCTGCCATGACCGTTTCTCATTGTTTTTCTTTTTATGACCAAAAATCTAGAATTTTGCCCGATTCCGATATTTTCGTGTGCTATAGCCCATGCCTTCCGAGTGGGTCCGAGCCCCCGAACCCCGATTGCCTAACATTTTTCCAGGCTATCAAATCTAACCTAAGGAACCATAGTCACCGCCCCGTCATGGCCGTTCCTCGTTGTTTTGCGTTTTACGGCCAAAAAACTAGAATTTCGCCCGATTCCTATATATTCATGTGCTATACGCCTTCCCCTTCCTAGTGGGTTCCGGGGCCCCCGGACCCAGATCGCCTAAAATATTTTCGGGCTATCAAATACGACCTAGGGAACCATAGTCACCGCACCTCCATGACCTTTCCTCATTTTTTGCATTATATGGCCAAAAACTAGAATTCCGCCCAATTCCCATATATTCATGTGCTATAGCCCACGCCTTCCGAGTGGGTCCGGGCCACCCGGACCCCGATCGCCTAAAATTATTCTGGGCAATTAAATACGACCTAAGGAACCATAGTCACCGCCCAGTCGTGGCCATTCCCCGTTGTTTTGCATTTCCAGCAAAAAAACTAGAATTTCGCCCGATTCCCATATTTTCGTGTGTTATAGTCCATGCCTTCTGAGTGGGTTCGAGCCCCCGGACCCCGATCGCCTAAACTTATTCAGGGCCATCAAATACGAGCTAAGGAACCATAGTCACAGCCCCGCGATGGCCGTTCCTCGTTCTTTTGCGTTTTACGGCCAAAAACTAGAATTCCGCCCAATTCCCATATATTCGTGTGCTATAGCCCACGCCTTCCGAGTGGGTTCGGGCCCATTGACTCCGATCGCCTAAAATTATTCTAGGCCATCAAATACGACCTAAGGAACCATAGTTACCACCCCACTATGGCCGTTCCTCGTTGTTTTGCGTTTTACAGCCAAAAAACTAGAATTCCGCCAGATTCCCATATTTTCGTGTGCTAAGCCCACGTCTTCCGAGTGGGTCCGGGCCCCCCGGACCCCGATCGCCTAAAATTTATTTGGGCCATCAAATACGTACTAAGGAACCATAGTCTTCGCCCCGCCATGACCGTTCCTTGTTGTTTTGCTTTTTACGACCAAAAAACTAGAATTCCGCCCGATTCCCATATTTTCGTGTGCGAGCACGCCTTCCGAGTGGGCCCGGGTCCTCCGAAACCGTATTGCCTAACATTTTTCCAGGCCATCAAATACGACCTAAGGAACCATAGTCACCGCCCCGCGATTGCCGTTCCTCGTTTATTTACGTTTTACGGCCAAAAAACTAGAATTCTGCACGATTTCCATATATTCGTGAGCTATATATAGCCCACGCCTTCCTAGTGGGTCCGGGCCCCCCGGACCCCTATCGCTTAAAATTTTTCCAGACTATCAAATACGACCTAAGGAACCATAGTCACCGCCATACTATGACCGTTCCTCGTTCTTTTGCGTTTTATGGCCAAAAAACTAGAATTTCGCCCGATTCCCATATATTCGTGTGCTATATATAGCCCACGCCTTCCTAGTGGGTCTGGGCCCCCCGAACCCCGATTGCCTAAAAATTTTCCAGGCTATCAAATACGACCGAAGGAACCATAGTCACCGCCCTAGCATGACCGTTTCTCATTGTTTTTCTTATTATGACCAAAAATCTAGAATACCGACCGATTCTCAAATATTCGTGTGCTATAGCCCACGCCTTCCGAGTCAGTCTGGGCCCCCGGACCCCGATCGCCTAACATTTTTCCAGACTATCAAATATGACCTAAGGAACCATAGTCACCGCCCCACCATGGCCGTTCCTCGTTGTTTTGCGTTTTACGGCCAAAAAACTAGAATTTCGCCCGATTCCTATATATTCGTGTGCTATAGCCCACACCTTCCTAGTGGGTTCCGGGCCCCCCGGACCCAGATCGCCTAAAATATTTCCGGGCTATCAAATACGACTTAGAGAACCATAGTCACTGCACCTCCATGACCGTTCCTCGTTTTTTGCATTATACGACCAAAAAACTAGAATTCCGCCCAATTCCCATATATTCATGTGCTATAGCCCACGCCTTCCGAGTGGGTCCGGGCCACCCGGACCCCGATCGCCTAAAATTGTTTTGGACAATTAAATATGACCTAAGGAACCATAGTCACCGCCCAGCCGTGGCTGTTCCTCGTTGTTTTGCATTTCCGGCAAAAAAACTAGAATTTCGCCCAATTACCATATTTTCGTGTGTTATAGTCCATGCCTTATGAGTGAGTTCGAGCCCCCGGACCCCGATCGCCTAAAATTATTCAGGGCCATCAAATAGGAGCTAAGGAACCATAGTCATCGCCCTACCATGACCGTTCCTCGTTCTTGTGCGTTTTATGGCCAAAAAACTAGAATACCGCCCGATTCTCAAATATTCGTCCATAGTCACAGCCTCGCGATGGCCGTTCCTCGTTCTTTTGCGTTTTACGGCCAAAAACTAGAATTCCGCCTAATTCCCATATATTCATGTGCTATAGCCCACGCCTTCCGAGTCGGTCCGGGCCCCCCGGACCCCGATCGCCTAACATTTTTCCAGACTATCAAATATGACCTAAGGAACCATAGTCACCGCCCCGCCATGGCCATTCCTCGTTGTTTTGCATTTTACGGCCAAAAAACTAGAATTTCGCCCGATTCCCATATATTCGTGTGCTATATATAGCCCACGCCTTCCTAATGGGTCTGGGCCCCCCGAACCCCGATTGCCTAAAAATTTTCCAGGCTATCAAATACGACCGAAGGAACCATAGTCACCGCCCTGGCATGACCGTTTCTCATTGTTTTTCTTATTATGACCAAAAATCTAGAATACCGACCGATTCTCATATATTCATGTGCTATAGCCCACGCCTTCCGAGTCGGTCCGGGCCCCCGGACCCCGATCGCCTAACATTTTTCCAGACTATCAAATATGACCTAAGGAACCATAGTCACCGCCCCATCATGGCCGTTCCTCGTTGTTTTGCGTTTTACAGCCAAAAAACTAGAATTTCGCCCGATTCCTATATATTCGTGTGCTATAGCCCACACCTTCCTAGTGGGTTCCTGGCCCCCCGGACCCAGATCGCCTAAAATATTTCCGGGCTATCAAATACGACTTAGGGAACCATAGTCACTGCACCTCCATGACCGTTCCTCGTTTTTTGCATTATACGACCAAAAAACTAGAATTCCGCCCAATTCCCATATATTCATGCGCTATAGCCCACGCCTTCCGAGTGGGTCCAGGCCACCCGGACCCCGATCGCCTAAAATTATTTCGGGCAATTAAATATGACCTAAGGAACCATAGTCACCGCCCAGCCGTGGCTGTTCCTCGTTGTTTTGCATTTCCGGCAAAAAAACTAGAATTTCGCCCAATTACCATATTTTCGTGTGTTATAGTCCATGCCTTATGAGTGAGTTCGAGCCCCCGGACCCCGATCGCCTAAAATTATTCAGGGCCATCAAATAGGAGCTAAGGAACCATAGTCATCGCCCTACCATGACCGTTCCTCGTTCTTGTGCGTTTTATGGCCAAAAAACTAGAATACCGCCCGATTCTCAAATATTCGTACATAGTCACAGCCCCGCGATGGCCGTTCCTCGTTCTTTTGCGTTTTACGGCCAAAAACTAGAATTCCGCCTAATTCCCATATATTCGTGTGCTATAGCCCACGCCTTCCGAGTAGGTTCGGGCCCCCGGACTCCGATCGCCTAAAATTATTCTAGGCCATCAATACGACCTAAGGAACCATAGTTACCACCCCACTATGGCCGTTCCTCATTGTTTTGCGTTTTACAGCCAAAAAACTAGAATTCCGCCAGATTCCCATATTTTCGCGTGCTAAGCCCACGTCTTCCGAGTGGGTCCGGGCCCCCCGGACCCCGATCGCCTAAAATTTATTTGGGCCATCAAATACGTACTAAGGAACCATAGTCTTCGCCCCGCCATGACCGTTCCTTGTTGTTTTGCTTTTTACGACCAAAAAACTAGAATTCCGCCCGATTCCCATATTTTTGTGTGCGAGCACGTCTTCCGAGTGGGCCCGGGTCCTACGAAACCGTATTGCCTAACATTTTTCCAGGCCATCAAATACGACCTAAGGAACCATAGTCACCGCCCCGCGATTGCCGTTCCTCGTTTATTTACGTTTTACGGCCAAAAAACTAGAATTCTGCACGATTTCCATATATTCGTGAGCTATATATAGCCCACGCCTTCCTAGTGGGTCCGGGCCCCCCGGACCCCTATCGCTTAAAATTTTTCCAGACTATCAAATACGACCTAAGGAACCATAGTCACCGCCCTACTATGACCGTTCCTCGTTCTTTTGCGTTTTATGGCCAAAAAACTAGAATACCGACCGATTCTCAAATATTCGTGTGCTATAGCCCACGCCTTCCGAGTCGGTCCGGGCCCCCGGACCCCGATCGCCTAACATTTTTCCAGACTATCAAATATGACCTAAGGAACCATAGTCACCGCCCCGCCATGGCCGTTCCTCGTTGTTTTGCGTTTTACGGCCAAAAAACTAGAATTTCGCCCGATTCCCATATATTCGTGTGCTATATATAGCCCACGCCTTCCTAGTGGGTCCGGGCCCCCCGAACCCCGATCGCCTAAAAATTTTCCAGGCTATCAAATACGACCTAAGGAACCATAGTCACCGCCCTGCCATGACCGTTTCTCATTGTTTTTCTTTTTATGACCAAAAATCTAGAATTTTGCCCGATTCCGATATTTTCGTGTGCTATAGCCCATGCCTTCCGAGTGGGTCCGAGCCCCCGAACCCCGATTGCCTAACATTTTTCCAGGCTATCAAATCTAACCTAAGGAACCATAGTCACCGCCCCGTCATGGCCGTTCCTCGTTGTTTTGCGTTTTACGGCCAAAAAACTAGAATTTCGCCCGATTCCTATATATTCGTGTGCTATAGCACACGCCTTCCTAGTGGGTTCCGGGCCCCCCGGACCCAGATCGCCTAAAATATTTCCGGGCTATCAAATATGACCTAGGGAACCATAGTCACCGCACCTCCATGACCGTTCCTCGTTTTTTGCATTATACGACCAAAAAACTAGAATTCCGCCCAATTCCCATATATTCATGTGCTATAGCCCACGCCTTCCGAGTGGGTCCGGGCCACCCGGACCCCGATCGCCTAAAATTATTTCGGGCAATTAAATATGACCTAAGGAACCATAGTCACCGCCCAGCCATGGCTGTTCCTCGTTGTTTTGCATTTCCGGCAAAAAAACTAGAATTTCGCCCGATTCCCATATTTTCGTGTGTTATAGTCCATGCCTTATGAGTGAGTTCGAGCCCCCGGACCCCGATCGCCTAAAATTATTCAGGGCCATCAAATAGGAGCTAAGGAACCATAGTCACCGCCCTGCCATGACCGTTCCTCGTTCTTGTGCGTTTTATGGCCAAAAAACTAGAATACCGCCCGATTCTCAAATATTCGTGTGCTATAGTCCACGCCTTCCGAGTGGGTCCGGGCCCCCGGACCCCGATCGCCTAACATTTTTCCAGGCTATCAAATATGACCTAAGGAACCATAGTCACCGCCCCGCCATGGCCGTTCCTCGTTGTTTTGTGTTTTACGGCCAAAAACCTAGAATTTCGCCCGATTCCCATATATTCGTGTGCTATATATAGCCCACGCCTTCCTAGTGGGTCCGGGCCCCCTGAACCCCGATCGCCTAAAAATTTTCCAAGCTATCAAATACGACCTAAGGAACCATAGTCACCGCCCTGCCATGACCGTTCCTCTTTGTTTTGCTTTTTATGACCAAAAATCTAGAATTTTGCCTGATTCCGATATTTTCGTGTGCTCCCATGCCTTCCGAGTGGGTCCGAGCCCCCGAACCCCGATTGCCTAACATTTTTCCAGGCTATCAAATCTAACCTAAGGAACCATAGTCACCGCCCCGTCATGGCCGTTCCTCGTTGTTTTGCGTTTTACGGCCAAAAAACTAGAATTTCGCCCAATTCCAATATATTCATGTGCTATAGCCCACGTCTTCCGAGTGGGTCCGGGCCACCCGGACCTCGATCGCCTAAAATTATTCCGGGCAATTAAATACGACCTAAGGAACCATAGTCACCGCCCAGCCGTGGCCGTTCCTCGTTGTTTTGCATTTCCGGCGAAAAAACTAGAATTTTGCCTGATTCCCATATTTTCGTGTGTTATAGTCCATGCCTTCTGAGTGGGTTTGACCCCCCCGACCCCGATCGCTTAAAATTATTCAGGGCCATCAAATAGGAGCTAAGGAACCATAGTCACAGCCCCGCGATGGCCGTTCCTCGTTCTTTTGCATTTTACGGCCAAAAAACTAGAATTCCGCCTGATTTCCATATATTCGTGTGCTATAGCCCACGCCTTCCGAGTGGGCTCGGGCCCCCGAACTCCGATCGCCTAAAATTATTCTAGGCCATCAAATACGACCTAAGGAACCATAGTTACCACCCCACCATGGCCGTTCCACGTTGTTTTGCGTTTTACAGCCAAAAAACTAGAATTCCGCCAGATTCCCATATTTTCGTGTGCTAAGCCCACGTCTTCCGAGTGGGTCCGGGCCTCCCGGACCCCGATCGCCTAAAATTTATTTGGGCCATCAAATACGTCCTAAGGAACCATAGTCTTCACCCCGCCATGACCGTTCCTTGTTGTTTTGCTTTTTACGACCAAAAAACTAGAATTCCGCCCGATTCCCATATTTTTGTGTGCGAGCATGCCTTCCGAGTGGGCCCGGGTCCTCCGAAACCGGATTGCCTAACTTTTTTCCAGGCCATCCAATACGACCTAAGGAACCATATTCACCGCCCCGCGATGGCCGTTCCTCGTTTATTTGCGTTTTACGGCCAAAAATCTAGAATTCTGCACGATTTCCATATATTTGTGAGCTATATATAGCCCACGCCTTCCTAGTGGGTCCGGGCCCCCCGGACCCCTATCGCTTAAAATTTTTCCAGACTATCAAATACGACCTAAGGAACCATAGTCACCGCCCTGCCATGACCAGTCCTCGTTCATTTGAGTTTTATGGGCAAAAAACTAGAATACCGCCCGATTCTCAAATATTCGTGTGCTATAGCCCACGCCTTCAGAGTGGGTCCGGGCCCCCGGACCCCGATCGCCTAACATTTTTCCAGGCTATCAAATATGACCTAAGGAACCATAGTCACCGCCCCGCCATGGCCGTTCCTCGTTGTTTTGCGTTTTATGGCCAAAAAACTAGAATTCCGCCCGATTCCCATATATTCGTGTGCTATAGCCCATGCCTTCCTAGTGGGTTCCGAGACCCCGGACCCCGATCGGCTAAAATATTTCTGGGCTATCAAATATGACCTAAGGAACCATAGTTACCGCCCCGCCATGACCGTTCCTCATTTTTTCCATTTTACGGCCAAAATACTAGAATTCTGCCCGATTCCAAAATATTCGTGTGCTATAGCCCACGCCTTCCGAGTGGGTCCGGGCCACCCGGACCCCGATCGCTTAAAATTATTCCGGGCAATCATATACGACCTAAGGAACCATAGTCACCGCCCAGCCGTGGCTGTTCCTCGTTGTTTTGCGTTTTACGGCCAAAGTACTAGAATTCCGCCCGATTCCCAAATATTCGTGTGCTATAGCCCACGCCTTCCTAGTGGGTTCCGGGCCCCCCGGACCCCGACTGCCTAAAAAATTTTCGGGCTATCAAATACGACCTAAGGAACCATAGTCACCACCCCTCCATGACCGTTCCTCATTTTTTGCATTTTACGGCCAAAAAACATGAATTCCGCCCAATTCCCATATATTTGTGTGCTATAGCCCACGCCTTCCGAGTGGATCGGGCCATCCGGACCCCGATCACCTAAAATTATTTCGGATAACCAAATACGACCTAAGGAGCCATAGTCACCGCCCAGCAGTGGCCGTTCCTTGTTGTTTTGCATTTACGGCCAAAAAACTAGAATTTCGCCCGATTCCCATATTTTCGTGTGCTATAGCCCACGCCTTCCGAGTGGGTCCGGGCCCCCGGACCCCGATCGCCTAAAATTATTTGGGGCCATCAAATACGACCTAAGGAACCATAGTCACCTCCCCGCCCTGGCCGTTCCTCGTTGTTTTGCGTTTTACGGCCAAAAAACCAGAATTTCGCCCGATTCCCATATATTCGTGTGCTATATATAGCCCACGCCTTCCTAGTGGGTCCGGGCCTCCCGAACCCCGATCGCCTAAAAATTTTTCAGGCTATCAAATATGACCTAAGGAACCATAGTCACCGCCCGGCCATGACCTTTCCTCATTGTTTTTCTTTTTATGACCAAAAATCTAGAATTTTGCCCGATTCTAATATTTTAGTGCGCTATAGCCCATGCCTTCCGAGTGGGTCCGAGCCCCCGAGCCCCGATTGCCTAACATTTTTCCAGGATATCAAATCTAACCTAAGGAACCATAGTCATCGCCCCGTCCTGGCCGTTCCTCGTTGTTTTGCGTTTTACGGCCAAAAAACTAGAATTTCGCCCGATTCCCATATATTCGTGTGCTATAGCCCACGCCTTCCTAGTGGGTTCCGGGCCCCCCGGACCCAGACCGCCTAACATATTTTCGGGCTATCAAATACGACCTAGGGAACCATAGTCACCGCACCTCCATGACCGTTCCTCGTTTTTTGCATTATACGGCCAAAAAACTAGAATTCCGCCCAATTCCCATATATTCATGTGCTATAGCCCACGCCTTCCCGATCGCCTAAAATTATTCCGGGCAATCAAATACGACCTAAGGAACCATAGTCACCACCCAGCCGTGGCCGTTCCTCGTTGTTTTGCATTTCCGGCAAAAAAACTAGGATTTCGCCCGATTCCCATATTTTCGTGTGTTATAGTCCATGCCTTCTGAGTGGGTTCGAGCCCCCCGACCCCGATCACCTAAATTTATTCAGGGCCATCAAATAGAGCTAAGGAACCATAGTCACAGCCCCGCGATGGCCGTTCCTCGTTCTTTTGCGTTTTACGGCAAAAAAACTAGAATTCCGCCTAATTCCCATATATTCGTGTGCTATAGCCCACGCCTTCCGAGTGGGTTCGGGCCCCCGTACCCCGATCGTCTAAAATTTTTCCGAGCCATCAAATACGACTTAAAGAACCATAGTCACCGCCCCGCCGTGGCCGTTCCTCGTTATTTTGTATTTTACGGCCAAAAAATTAGAATTTCGCTCGATTCCTATATTTTCGTGAGCTATAGCCCATGCCTTTCGAGTGCGTCCGGGCCCTCAGACCCCGATCGCCTAAAATTATTCAGGGCCATCAAATACGAACTAAGGAACCATAGTCATCACCCCGCCATGGCCGTTCCTCGTTGTTTTGCTTTTTACGACCAAAAATCTAAAATTTCGCCTGATTCCCATATTTTCGTGTGCGAGCACGCCTTCCGAGTGGGCCCGGGTCCTCCGAAACTAGATTGCCTAATATTTTTCCAGGCCATCAAATACGACCTAAGGAACCATAGTCACTGCCCCGCGATGGCCGTTCCTCGTTTATTTGCGTTTTACGGCCAAAAAACTAGAATTCTGCACGATTTCCATATATTCGTGAGTTATATATAGCCCACGCCTTCCTAGTGGGTCCGGGCCCCCCGGACCCCTATCGTTTAAAATTTTTCCAGACTATCAAATACGACCTAAGGAACCATAGTCACCGCCCTGCCATGACCGTTCCTCGTTCTTTTACGTTTTATGGGCAAAAAACTAGAATACCGCCCGATTCTCAAATATTCGTGTGCTATAGCCAACGCCTTCCGAGTGGGTCCGGGCCCCCGGACCCCGATCGCCTAACATTTTTCAAGGCTATCAAATATGACCTAAGGAACCATAGTCACCGCCCCGCCATGGCCGTTCCTCGTTATTTTGCGTTTTATGGCCAAAAAACTAGAATTCCGCCCGATTCCCATATATTCGTGTGCTATAGCCCATGCCTTCCTAGTGGGTTCCGAGACCCCGGACCCCGATCGGCTAAAATATTTCTGGGCTATCAAATATGACCTAAGGAACCATAGTCACCGCCCCACCATGACCGTTCCTCATTTTTTGCATTTTACGGCCAAAATACTAGAATTCTGCCCGATTCCCAAATATTTGTGTGCTATAGCCCACGCCTTCCGAGTGGGTCCGGGCCACCCGGACCCCGATCGCCTAAAATTATTCCGGGCAATCATATACGACGTAAGGAACCATAGTCACCGCCCAGCCATGGCCGTTCCTTGTTTTTTTGCGTTTTACGGCCAAAAAACCAGAATTTCGCCCGATTCCCATATATTCGTGTGCTATATATAGCCCACGCCTTCCTAGTGGGTCCGGGCCCCCCGAACCCCGATCGCCTAAAAATTTTCCAGGCTATCAAATACGACCTAAGGAACCATAGTCACCGCCCTGCCATGACCGTTCCTCATTGTTTTGCTTTTTATGACCAAAAATCTAGAATTTTGCCCGATTCCGATATTTTCATGCGCTATAGCCCATGCCTTCCGAGTGGGTCCGAGCCCCTGAACCCCGATTGCCTAACATTTTTCCAGGCTATCAAATCTAACCTAAGGAACCATAGTCATCGCCCCGTCATGGCTGTTCCTCGTTGTTTTGCGTTTTATGGCCAAAAAACTAGAATTTTGCCCGATTCCTATATATTCGTGTGCTATAGCCCACGCCTTCCTAGTGGGTTCCGGGCCCCCCGGACCCAGATCGCCTAAAATATTTCCGGGCTATCAAATACGACCTAGGGAACCATAGTCACCGCACCTCCATGACCGTTCCTCATTTTTTGCATTATACGGCCAAAAAACTAGAATTCCGCCCAATTCCCATATATTCATGTGCTATAGCCCACGCCTTCCGAGTGGGTCCGGGCCACCCGGACCCCGATCGCCTAAAATTATTCCAGACAATTAAATACGACCTAAGGAACCCTAGTCACCACCCAGCCATGGCCGTTCCTCGTTGTTTTGCATTTCCGGCAAAAAAACTAGGATTTCGCTCGATTTCCATATTTTCGTGTGTTATAGTCCATGCCTTCTGAGTGGGTTCGAGCCCCCCGACCCCGATCGCCTAAAATTATTCAGGGCCATCAAATACGAGCTAAGGAACCATAGTCACAGCCCCGCGATGGCCGTTCCTCGTTCTTTTGCGTTTTACGGCCAAAAAACTAGAATTCCGCCTGATTCCCATATATTCGTGTGCTATAGCCCACGCCTTCCGAGTGGGTTCGGGCCCCCGGACTCTGATCGCCTAAAATTATTCTAGGCCATCAAATACGACCTAAGGAACCATAGTTACCACCCCACCATGGCCGTTCCTCGTTGTTTTACGTTTTACAGCCAAAACACTAGAATTCCGCCAGATTCCCATATTTTCGTGTGCTAAGCCCACGTCTTCCTTGTGGGTCCGGGCCCCCCGGACCCCGATCGCCTAAAATTTATTTGGGCCATCAAATACGTCCTAAGGAACCATAGTCTTCACCCCGCCATGACCGTTCCTTGTTGTTTTGCTTTTTACGACGAAAAACTTAGAATTCCGCCTGATTCCCATATTTTCGTGTGCGAGCACGCCTTCCGAGTGGGTCCGTACCCCCGGTCCTCGATCGCCTAAAATTATTCTAGGCCATCAAATACGACCTAAGGAACCATAGTCACCGTCCCGCGATGGCCGTTCCTCGTTTATTTGCGTTTTACGGCCAAAAAACTAGAATTCTGCATGATTTCGATATATTCGTGAGCTATATATAGCCCACGCCTTCCTAGTGGGTCCGGGCCCCCCGGAAGGCGTGGGCTATAACTCACGAAAATATGGGAATTGAGCAAAATGCTAATGTTTTGGCCGTAAAATGCAAAACAATGCGGAACGGTCACGACGTGGTGGTGACTATGGTTTCTTAGGTCGTATTTGATGGCCTAGAATAATTTTAGGCGATCGAGGACCGGGGGCCCGGACCCACTCGGAAGGCGTGGGCTATAGCACACGAAAATATGGGAATCGGGTGGAATTCTAGTTTTTTGGCCGTAAAAACAAAACAACGAGGAACGGCCATGGCGGGGCGATGACTATGGTTCCTTAGGTCGTATTTGATAGCCCTGAAATATTTTAGGCGATCGGGGTCCGGGGGGCCCGTAACCCACTAGGAAGGTGTGGGCTATAGCACACGAATATATGGGAATTGGGCAAAATTCTAGTTTTTTGGCCGTAAAATGCAAAACAACGAGGAACAGCCACGGCGGGGCGGTGACTATGGCTCCTCAGGTCGTATTTGATGGCTCGGGAAAAGTTTAGGCGATCGGGGTACGAGGGGCCCGGACCCACTCGGAAGGCGTAGGCTATAGCACACGAAAATATGCGAATCGGGCGGAATTCTAGTTTTTTGGCCGTAAAACGCAAAACAATGAGGAACGGCCATGGCGATATTATCGTGTGCTATAGCCTATGCCTTTACGAATGGGTCCGGGCCCCCAGACCCCGATCGCCTAAAATTATTTGGGGCCTTCCAAAACGACCTAAGGAACCATAGTCACCGCCCCAACATGGCCGTTCCTCGTTGTTTTGCGTTTTACGGCCAAAAAACTAAAATTTCGCCCGATTCCCATATATTCGTGTGCTATAGCCCACGCCTTCCGAGTGGGACCGGGCCCCCGTACTCCGATCGTCTAAAATTTTTTCGAGCCATCAAATACGACTTAAAGAACCATAGTCACCGCCCCGCCGTGGCCGTTCCTCGTTATTTTGCATTATATGGCAAAAAAACTAGAATTTCGCTCGATTCCTATATTTTCGTGAGCTATAGCCCATGCCTTTCGAGTGGGTCCGGGCCCTCGGACCCCGATCGCCTAAAATTATTCCGGGCCATTAAATACGACCTAAGGAACCATAGTCATTGCCCCGCCATGGCCGTTCCTCGTTGTTTTGCAATTTACGGCCAAAAAACTAGAATTCCGCCCGATTCCCATATTTTCGTGTGCTATAGCCCACGCCTTCCTAGTAGGTCCGGGCCCCCGGACCCCGATCGCCTAAAATTATTCTGGGCCATCAAATACGAACTAAGGAACCATAGTCACCGCACCGCCATGGCCGTTCCTCGTTGTTTTGCGTTTTACGGCCAAAAAACTAGAATTTCGCCTGATTCCCATATATTCGTGTGCTATATATAGCCCACGCCTTCCTAGTGGGTCCGGGCCCCCCGAACCCCGATCGCGTAAAATTTTTCCAGGCTATCAAATATGACCTAAGGAACCATAGTCACCGCTCTGCCATAACCGTTCCTCATTGTTTTGCTTTTTACGGCCAAAAAACTAGAATTTTTCCTGATTCCCATATTTTCGTGTGCTATAACCCATGCCTTCCGAGTGGGTCCAAGCCCCCGAACCCCGATTGCTTAACATTTTTCAAGGATATCAAATATGACCTAAGGAACCATAGTCACCGCCCCGCCATGGCCGTTCCTCGTTGTTTTGTGTTTTGCAGCAAAAAAATAGAATTCCGCCTTATTCCCATATATTCGTGTGCTATAGCCCATGCCTTCCTAGTAGGTTCCGGGCCCCCGGACCCCGATCACCTAAAATATTTCCGGGCTATCAAATACGACCTAAGGAACCATAGTCACCGCCCCTCCATGACCGTTCCTCATTTTTTGCGTTTTACGGCCATAAAACTAGAATTCCGCCCAATTCCCATATATTCATATGCTATAGCCCACGCCTTCCGAATGGATCCGTGCCACCTAGACCCCGATTGCCTAAAATTATTCCGGGCAATCAAATACGACCTAAGGAACCATAGTCGCCGCCCAGCCATGGCCGTTCCTCGTTGTTTTGCATTTACTGCCAAAAAACTAGAATTTCGCCCGATTCCCATATTTTCGTGTGCTATAGCCCCTGCCTTCCGAGTGGGTTCGAGCCCCCGGACCCCGATCGCCTAAAATTATTCGGGGCCATCAAATACGAGCTAAGGAACCATAGTCACTGCCCCGCCATGGCCGCTTCTCGTTCTTTTGCATTTTACGGCCGAAAAACTAGAATTTCGCCCGATTCCCATATATTCGTGTGCTAGCCCACGCCTTCCAAGTGGGCTCGGGCCCCCGGACCCCGATCACCTAAAATTATTCTAGGCCATCAAATACGACCTAAGAAACCATAGTCACCGCCCCACCATGGCCGTTCCTCGTTGTTTTGTGTTTTACGGCCAAAAAACTAGAATTCCGAGTGGGCCCGGGTCCCCCGAAACAGGATTGCCTAACATTTTTCTAGGCCATCAAATACGACCTAAGGAACCATAGTCACCACCCAGCCATGGCCGTTCCTCGTTGTTTTGTGTTTTACGGCCAAAAAACTTGAATTTTGCCCGGTTCCCATATTTTCGTGTGCTATAGCCCATGCCTTCCGAGTGGGTCCGAGCCCCCGCTCCCTGATTGCCTAACATTTTTCCAGGCTATCAAATATAACCTAAGGAACCATAGTCACCACCCCGCCATGCCCGTACCTCATTGTTTTGCGTTTTACGGCCAAAAAACTAGAATTCCGCCTGATTCCCATATATTCGTGTGCTATAGCCCACGCCTTCCTTGTGGATTCCGGGCCCCCGGACCCCGATCGCCTAAAATATTTCCGGGCTATCAAATACGACCAAAGGAACCAGAGTCACCGCCCCTCCATGACCGTTCCTCGTTTTTTGCATTTTACGGCCAAAAAACTAGAATTCCGCCCAATTCCCATATGTTCAAGTGCTATAGCCCACGCCTTCCGAGTGGGTGTGGGCCACACGGACCCCGATCGCCTAAAATTATTTCGGGCAATCAAATACGACCTAAGGAACCATAGTCACTGCCCAGCCGTGGGCGTTCCTCGTTGTTTTGCATTTACGGCAAAAAAAAACTAGAATTTCGCCCGATTCCCATATTTTTGTGTGCTATAGCCCCTGCCTTCCGAGTGGGTTCGAGCCCCCGGACCCCGATCCCCTAAAATTATTCGGGGCCATCAAATACAAGATAAAGAACCATAGTCACCGCCCCTCCATAACCGTTCCTCGTTCTTTTGCGTTTTACGGCAAAAAAACTAGAATTCTGCCCAATTCCCATATATTCGTGTGCTATTGCCCACGCCTTCCAAGTAGGTCCAGGCCACCCGGACCCCGATCACCTAAAATTATTCCGGGCAATCATATACGACCTAAGGAACCATAGTCACCGCCCATCCATGGCCGTTCCTCGTTGTTTTGCATTTACGACCAAAAAACTAGAATTTCGCCCGATTCCCATATTATCGTGTGCTATAGACCATGCCTTCCGAGTGGGTCCGGGCCCCGGATCCTGATCGCCTAAAATTATTTGGGGCCTTCAAATACGACCCAAGGAACCATAGTCACCACCCTGCCATGGCCGTTCCTCGTTGTTTTGCGTTTTACGGCCAAAAAACTAGAATTCCGCCTGATTCCCATATATTCGTGTGCTATAGCCCACGCCTTCCGAGTGGGACCGGGCCCCCCGTAACCCGATCGCCTAAAATTTTTCTGAGCCATCAAATACAACCTAAGGAACCATAGTCACCGCCCCGCCCATGGCCGTTCCTCGTTGTTTTGCGTTTTACGGCCAAAAAACTAGAATTCCGCCCGATTCCCATATTTTCGTATGCTATAGCCCACGCCTTCCGAGTAGGTCCGGGCCCCCGGACCTCGATCGCCTAAAATTATTCTGGGCCAGCAAATACGAACTAAGGAACCATAGGCACCGCCCCGCCATGGCCGTTCCTCGTTGTTTTGCGTTTTACGACCAAAAAACTAGAATTCCGCCCGATTCCCATATATTCGTGTGCTATTGCCCACGCCTTCCTAGCGGGTTCCGGTCCCCCGGGACCCCGATCGCCTAAAATATTTTTGGGCTATCAAATATGACCTAAGGAACCATAGTCACCGCTCCGCCATGGCCGTTCCTCATTGTTTTGCGTTTTACGGCCAAAAAACTAGAATTCCGCCCGATTCCCATATATTCGTGTGCTATAGCCTACGCCTTCCGAGTGGGTCCGGGCCCCTCGTACCCCGATCGCCTAAACTTTTCCCGAGCCATCAAATACGACCGTAGGAGCCATAGTCACCGCCCCGCCGTGGCTGTTCCTCGTTGTTTTGCATTTTACGGCCAAAAAACTAGAATTTGGCCCAATTCCCATATATTCGTGTGCTATAGCCCAGACCTTCCTAGTGGGTTACGGGCCCCCCGGACCCCGATCTTCTTAAATATTTCTCGGCTATCAAATACGACCTAAGGAACCATGGCCCTTCCTCGTTGTTTTGTTTTTACGGCAAAAAAACTAGAATTCCACCCGATTCCCATATTTTCGTGTGCTATAGCCCACGCCTTCCGAGTGGGTCCGTACCCCCGGTCCTCAATCGCCTAAAATTATTCTAGGCCATCAAATACGACCTAAGGAATCATAGTCACCGCCACGTCGTGACCGTTCCGCGTTGTTTTGCATTTTACGGCCAAAAAATTAGAATTTTGCTCGATTCCCATATTTTCGTGAGTTATAGCCCACGCCTTCCGAGTGGGTCCGGGCCCCCAGACCCCGATCGCCTAAAATTATTCGGGGCCATCAAATACGACCTAAGGTACCATAGTCACCGCTCTGCCATGGCCGTTTCTCATTGTTTTGCGTTTTACGGCCAAAAAACTAGAATTCCGCCCGATTCCCATATTTTCGTGTGCTATAGCCTACGCCTTCCGAGTGGGTCCGGGCCTCTCGTACCCCGATCGCCTAAACTTTTCCCGAGCCATCAAATAAGACCTTAGGAGCCATAGTCACCGCCCAGCAGTAGCTGTTCCTCGTTGTTTTGCATTTTACAGCCAAAAAACTAGAATTTTGCCCAATTCCCATATATTCGTGTGCTATAGCCCACACCTTCCTAGTGGGTTACGGGCCCCCCGGACCCCGATCGACTTAAATATTTCTCGGCTATCAAATACGACCTAAGGAACCATAGTCACCGCCCCGCCATGGCCCCTTCCTCGTTGTTTTGTTTTTACGGCCAAAAAACTAGAATTCTACCTGATTCCCATATTTTCGTGTGCTATAGCCCACGCCTTCCGAGTGGGTCCGGGCCCCCGGTCCTCGATCACCTAAAATTATTCTAGGCCATCAAATACGACCTAAGGAACCATAGTCACCGCCACGTCATGACCGTTCCGCGTTGTTTTTCATTTTACGGCCAAAATATTAGAATTTTGCTCGATTCCCATATTTTCGTGAGTTATAGCCCACGCCTTCCGAGTGGGTCCGGGCCCCCGGACCCCGATCGCCTAAAATTATTCGGGGCCATCAAATACGACCTAAGGTACCATAGTCACCGCTCCGCCATGGCCGCTCCTCGTTGTTTTGCATTTTGCGGGCAAAAAACTAGAATTTCGCCCGATTCCCATATATTCGTGTGCTATAGCTCACGCCTTCCTAGTGGGTTCCGGACCCCCCAGACCCCGATCGCCTAAAATATTTCAGGGCTATCAAATACGACCTAAGGAACCATAGTCACCACCCCGCCATGGCCGTTCTTCGTTGTTTTGCGTTTTACGGCCAAAAAACTAGAATTCCGCCCGATTCCCATATTTTCGTGTGCTATAGCCCACGCCTTCCGAGTGGGTCCGGGCCCCCGGACCCCGATCGCCTAAAATTATTCTGGGCCATCAAATATGACCTAAGGAACCATAGTCACCGCCCTGCCATGGCCGTTCCTCGTTGTTTTGCGTTTTACGGCCAAAAAACTAGAATTCCGGCCGATTCCCATATATTCGTGTGCTATAGCCCATGTCTTCCTAGTGGGTTCCGGACCCCCGAGACCCCGATCGCCTAAAATATTTTTGGGCTATCAAATACGACCTAAGGAACCATAGTCACCGCCCCGCCATGGCCCTTCCTCGTTGTTTTGTTTTTACGGCCAAAAAACTAGAATTCCACCCGATTCCCATATTTTCGTGTGCTATAGCCCACGCCTTCCGAGTGGGTCCGTGCCCCCGGTCCTCGATCGCCTAAAATTATTCTAGGCCATCAAATACGACCTAAGGAACCATAGTCACCGCCATGTCGTGACCGTTCCGCGTTGTTTTGCATTTTACAGCCAAAAAATTAGAATTTTGCTCGATTCCCATATTTTCGTGAGTTGTAGCCCACGCCTTCCGAGTGGGTCCGGGCCCTCGGACCCCGATCGCCTAAAATTATTCGGGGCCATCAAATACGACCTAAGGTACCATAGTCACCGCTTGCCATGGCCGTTCCTTGTTGTTTTGCATTTTGCGGGCAAAAAACTAGAATTCCGCCCGATTCCCATATATTAGTGTGCTATAGCCCACGCCTTCCTAGTGGGTTCCGGACCCCCCGGACCCCGATCGCCTAAAATATTTTAGGGCTATCAAATACGACCTAAGGAACCATAGTCACCGCCCCGCCATGGCCGTTCTTCGTTGTTTTGCGTTTTCCGGCCAAAAAACTAGAATTCCGCCCGATTCTCATATTTTCGTATGCTATAGCCCACGCCTTCCGAGTGGGTCCGGGCCCCCGGACCCCGATCGCCTAAAATTATTCTGGGCCATCAAATACGACCTAAGGAACCATAGTCACCGCCCTGCCATGGCTGTTCCTCGTTGTTTTGCGTTTTACGGCCAAAAAACTAGAATTCCGGCCGATTCCCATATATTCGCAGGACCCCCCAGACCCCGATCACCTAAAATATTTCTAGGCTATCAAATACGACCTAAGGAACCATAGTCATCGCCCCGCCATGGCCGTTCTTCGTTGTTTTACATTTTACGGCCAAAAAACTAGAATTCTGCCTGATTCCCATATTTTTGTGTGCTATAACCCACGCCTTCCGAGTGGGTCCGGGCCCCTGGACCCCGATCGCCTAAAATTATTCTGGGCCATCAAATACAATCTAAGGAACCATAGTCACCTCCCTGCCATGTCCGTTCCTCGTTGTTTTGCGTTTTACGGCAGAAAAAATAGAATTCCGCCCGATTCCCATATATTCGTGTGCTATAACCCACGTCTTCCTAGTGGGTTCCGGGCCTCCTGGTCCCCGATCACCTAAAATATTTACGGGTTATCAAATACGACCTAAGGAACCATAGCTACCACCCCGCCATGGCCGTTCCTCGTTGTTTTGCGTTTTACGGCCAAAAAACTATAATTTCGCCTCATTCCATATTTTCGTGAGCTATAGCCCATGCCTTCCGAGTGGGTCAGGGCCCCCAGACCCCGATCGCCTAAAATTATTCGGGGCCATCAAATATGACTTAAGGAACCATAGTCACCGCCCCGCCATGGCCGTTCCTCGTTGTTTTACGTTTTACGGCCAAAAAACGAGAATACTGCCCGATTCCCATATATTCGTGTGCAATTTCCCACGCCTTCCGAGTGAGTCCGGCGCCCCCGGGCCCCGATCGCATAAAATTATTCTGGGCCATCAAATACGACCTAAGGAACCATAGTCACTGCGCAGCCATGGCCGTTCCTCGTGGTTTTGCATTTTACTTCCAAAAAACTAGAATTTCGCCCGATTCCCTTATTTTTGTGTGCTATAGCCCATGCCTTTTGAGTGGGTCCGGGCACCCGGACCCTAATCACCTAAATTTATTTGGGGACATCAAATACAACCTAAGGAATCATAGTCACTGCCCCGCCATGGCCGTTCCTCGTTGTTTTGCATTTTACGGCAAAAAAACTAGAATTCCACCTGATTCCCATATATTCGTGTGCTATAGCCCACGCCTTCCGAGTGGGTCCGGGCCCCCGGTCCTCGATCGCCTAAAATTATTCTAGGCCATCAAATACGACCTAAGGAACCATAGTCACCGCCACGTCATGACCGTTCCGCGTTGTTTTGCATTTTACGGCCAAAAAAGTAGAATTTTGCTCGATTCCCATATTTTCGTGAGTTATAGCCCACGCCTTCCGAGTGGGTCCGGGCCCCCAGACCCCGATCGCCTAAAATTATTCGGGGCCATCAAATACGACCTAAGGTACCATAGTCACCGCTCCGCCATGTCCGTTTCTCATTGTTTTGCGTTTTACGGCCAAAAAACTAGAATTCCGCCCGATTCCCATATTTTCGTGTGCTATAGCCTACGCCTTCCGAGTGGGTCCGGGCCCCTCGTACCCCGATCGCCTAAACTTTTCCCGAGCCATCAAATACGACCTTAGGAGCCATAGTCACCGCCCCGCCGTGGCTGTTCCTCGTTGTTTTGCATTTTACGGCCAAAAAACTAGAATTTTGCCCAATTCCCATATATTCGTGTGCTATAGCCCACACCTTCCTAGTGGGTTACGGGCCCCCCGGACCCCGATCGCCTAAAATATTTCAGGGCTATCAAATACGACCTAAGGAACCATAGTCATCGCCCCGCCATGGCCGTTCTTCGTTGTTTTGCGTTTTACGGCCAAAAAACTAAAATTCCGCCCGATTCCCATATTTTCGTGTGCTATAGCCCATGCCTTCCGAGTGGGTCCGGGCCCCCGGATCCCGATCGCCTAAAATTATTCTGGGCCATCAAATACGACCTAAGGAACCATAGTCACCGCCCTGCCATGGCCGTTCCTCGTTGTTTTGCGTTTTACGGCCAAAAAACTAGAATTCCGGCCGATTCCCATATATTTGTGTGCTATAGCCCACGCCTTCCTAGTGGGTTCCGGACCCCCAGACCCCGATCGCCTAAAATATTTCTGGGCTATCAAATATTACCTAAGGAACCATAGTCACCGCCCTGCCATGGCCGTTCTTCGTTGTTTTACATTTTACGGCCAAAAAACTAAAATTCTGCCTGATTCCCATATTTTTGAGTGCTATAACCCACGCCTTCCGAGTGGGTCCGGGCCCCCGGACCCCGATCGCCTAAATTTATTCTGGGCCATCAAATACGACCTAAGGAACCATAGTCACCGCCCTGCCATGGCCGTTCCTCGTTGTTTTGCGTTTTACGGCCAAAAAACTAGAATTCCGGCCGATTCCCATATATTCGTGTGCTATAGCCCACGCCTTCCTAGTGGGTTCCGGACCCCCCAGACCCCGATCGCCTAAAATTATTCTGGGCCATCAAATACAACCTAAGGAACCATAGTCACCTCCCTGCCATGTCCGTTCCTCGTTGTTTTGCGTTTTACGGCAGAAAAAATAGAATTTCGCCCGATTCCCATATATTCGTGTGCTATAACCCACGTCTTCCTAGTGGGTTCCGGGCCTCCTGGTCCCCGATCACCTAAAATATTTACGGGTTATCAAATACGGCCTAAGGAACCATAGCTACCGCCCCGCCATGGCCGTTCCTCGTTGTTTTCCGTTTTACGGCCAAAAAACTAGAATTTCGCCTCATTCCATATTTTCGTGAGTTATAACCCATGCCTTCCGAGTGGGTCAGGGCCCCCGGACCCCGATAGCCTAAAATTATTCGGGGCCATCAAATACGACTTAAGGAACCATAGTCATCCCCCCGCAAGAGCCGTTCCTCGTTGTTTTGCGTTTTACAGCCAAAAAACTAGAATTTCGTCTGATTCCCATATTTTCCTGTGCTATAGTCCACACCTTCCGAGTGAGTGCAGGTCCCCCCGGACCCCGATCGCCTAAAATATTTCTGGGCTATCAAATACAAACCTAAGGAACCATATTCATCGCCCCGCCATGGCCGTTCCTCGTTGTTTTGCGTTTTACAACCAAAAAACTAGAATTCCGTCTGATTCCCATATTTTCCTTTGCTATAGTCCACACCTTCCGAGTGAGTTCCGGGCCCCCCGGACCCCGATCGCCTAAAATATTTCTGGGCAATCAAATACAAACCTAAGGAACCATAGTCACCGCCCCGCCATGGCCGTTCCTCGTTGTTTTGCGTTTTACGGCCAAAAAATGAGAATACCGCCCGATTCCCATATATTCGTGTGCCATTTCCCACGCCTTCCGAGTGAGTCCGGGCCCCCCGGGCCCCGATCGCATAAAATTATTCTGGGCCATCAAATACGACCTAAGGAACCATAGTCACCGCGCAGCCATGGCCGTTCCTCGTGGTTTTGCATTTTACTTCCAAAAAATTAGAATTTCGCCCGATTCCCTTATTTTCGTGTGCTATAGCCCATGCCTTTTGAGTGGGTCCGGGCACCCGGACCCTGATCGCCTAAATTTATTCGGGGACATCAAATACAACCTAAGGAACCATACCCTGATCGCCTAAATTTATTCGGGGACATCAAATACAACCTAAGGAACCATAGTCACTGACCCGCCATGGCCGTTCCTCGTTGTTTTGCATTTTACGGCAAAAACACTAGAATTCCACCCGATTCCCATATATTCGTGTGCTATAGCCCACGCCTTCCGAGTGGGACCGGGCCCCCGTACCTCGATCGCCTAAACTTTTTCCGAGCAATCAAATACGACCTAAGGAACCATAGTCACCGCCCCGCCGTGGCCGTTCCTCGTTGTTTTGCATTTTACGGCCAAAAAACTAGAATTTCGCCCGATTCCCATATTTTCGTGAGCTATAGCCCATGCCTTCCGAGTGGGTCCGGGAACCCGGACCCCGATCGCCTAAAATTATTCGGGGCCATCAAATACGACCTAAGGAATAATAGTCACCGCCCCGCCATGGCCGTTCCTCGTTGTTTTGCGTTTTACGGCCAAAAAACTAAAATTCCGCCTGAGTCCCATATTTTCGTGTGCTATAGCCCACGCCTTCCGAGAGGGTCCGGGCCTCCGGACCCCGATCGCCTAAAATTATTCTGGGCCATCAAATACGACCTAAGTAACCATAGTCTCCGCCCCGCCATGGCCATTCCTCGTTTTTTTGCATTTTACGGCAAAAAAACCAGAATTTCGCTCGATTCCCATATTTTCGTGAGCTATAGCCAATGCCTTCCGTGTGGGTCCGGGCCCCAGGTCCCCGATCGCCTAAAATTATTCGGGGCCATCAAATACGACCTAAGGAACCATAGTCACCTCCCCGCCATGGCCGTTCCTCGTTGTTTTGCATTTTACTTCCAAAAAAACTAGAATTCCGCCCGATTCCCATATATTCGTGTGCTATAGCCCATGCCTTCCGCGTGGGACCGGGCCCCCCGTACCCCGAACGCCTAAAAACTTTCTGAGCCATCAAATACGACCCAAGGAACAATAGGCTCCACCCCGCCATGGCCGTTCCTCGTTTTTTTGCATTTTACGGCAAAAAAACTAGAATTTCGCTCGATTCCCATATTTTCGTGAGCTATAGCCAATGCCTTCCGAGTGGGTCCGGGCCCCAGGACCCCGATCACCTAAAATTATTCGGGGCCATCAAATACGACATAAGGAACCATAGTCACCTCCCCGCCATGGCCGTTCCTCGCTGTTTTGCATTTTACGTCCAAAAAAACTAGAATTCCGCCCGATTCCCATATATTCGTGTGCTATAGCCCATGCCTTCCGAGTGGGACCGGGCCCCCCGTACCCCGAACGCCTAAAAACTTTCTGAGCCATCACATACGACCTAAGGAACCATAGTCACCGCCCTGCCGTGGCCGTTTCTCGTTTTTTTGCATTTTACGGCCAAAAAACTAGAATTTCGCCCGATTCCCTTATTTTCGTGTGCTATAGCCCACGCCTTCCGAGTGGGTCCGGGCCCCCGGTCCCCGATCGCCTAAATTTTTTTGGGGATGTCAAATATGACCTAAGGAACCATAGTCACCACCCCGCCATGGCCGTTCCTCGTTGTTTTGCGTTTTACAGCCAAAAAACTAAAATTCCGTCTGATTCCCATATTTTCCTGTGCTATAGCCCACGCCTTCCGAGTGAGTTCCAGGCCCCCCGGAACCCGATAGCCTAAAATATTTCTGGGCTATCAAATACAAACCTAAGGAACCATAGTCACCGCCCCACCATAACCGTTCCTCGTTGTTTTGCATTTTACGGCCAAAAAACGAGAATACCGCCCTATTCCCATATATTCGTGTGCCATTTCCCACGCCTTCCGAGTGAGTCCGGGCCCCGATCGCATAAAATTATTCTGGGCCATCAAATACGACCTAAGGAACCATAGTCACCGCGCAGCCATGGCCGTTCCTCGTGGTTTTGCATTTTACTTCCAAAAAACTAGAATTTCGCCCGATTCCCTTATTTTCGTGTGCTATAGCCCATGCCTTTTGAGTGGGTCCGGGCACCCGGGCCCCGATCGCCTAAATTTATTCGGGGACATCAAATACAACCTAAGGAACCATAGTCACTGCCCCGCCATGGCCGTTCCTCGTTGTTTTGCATTTTACGGCCAAAAAACTAGAATTCCACCCGATTCCCATATATTCGTGTGCTATAGCCCACGCCTTCCGAGTGGGATCGGGCCCCCGTACCTCGATCGCCTAAACTTTTTCCGAGCAATCAAATACGACCTAAGGAACCGTAGTCACCACCCCGCCATGGCCGTTCCTCGTTGTTTTGCATTTTATGGCCAAAAAACTAGAATTTCGACCGATTCCCATATTTTCATGAGCTATAGCCCATGCCTTTTGAGTGGGTCCGGGACCCCGGATCCCGATCCCCTAAAATTATTCGGGGCCGTCAAATACGACTTAAGGAACCATATTCACCGCCCCGCCATGGCTGTTCCTAGTTGTTTTGTGTTTTACGGCCAAAAAACTAAAATTCTGCCTGATTCCCATATTTTCGTGTGCTATAGCCCACGCCTTCCGAGAGGGTCCGGGCCCCCGGACCCCGATCAAATAAAATTATTCTGGGCCATCAAATACGACCTAAGTAACCATAGTCTCCGCCTCGCCATGGCCGTTCCTAATTTTTTTGCATTTTACGGCAAAAAAACTAGTATTTCGCTCGATTCCTATATTTTCCTGAGCTATAGCCAATGCCTTCCGAGTGGGTCCGGGCCATAGGACCCCGATCGCCTAAAATTATTTGGGGCCATCAAATACGACCTAAGGAACCATAGTCACCTCCCCGCCATGGCCGTTCCTCGTTGTTTTGCATTTTATGTCCAAAAAAACTAGAATTCCGCCCGATTCCCATATATTCGTGTGCTATAGCCCATGCCTTCCGAGTGGGACCGGGCCCCCCGTACCCCGAACGCCTAAAAACTTTCTGAGCCATCAAATATGACCTAAGGAACCATAGTCACCGCCCCGCCATGGCCGTTTCTCATTTTTTTGCATTTTACGGCCAAAAAACTAGAATTTCGCCCGATTCCCTTATTGTCGTGTGCTATAGCCCACGCCTTCCGAGTGGGTCCGGGCCCCCGGACCCCGATCGCCTAAATTTATTTGGGGATGTCAAATATGACCTAAGGAACCATAGTCACCTCCCCGCCATGGCCGTTCCTCGTTGTTTTGCATTTTACGGCCAAAAAACTAGAATTTTGCCTGATTCCCATATTTTCGTGTGCTATAGCCCATGCCTTCCGAGTGGGTCCGGCCACCGGACCCCGATCGCCTACAATTATTCTGGGCCATCAAATATGACCTAAGGAACCATAGTCACCTCCCCGCCATGGCCGTTCCTCGTTTTTTTGCGTTTTACGGCCAAAAAACTAGAATTCCGCCTGATTCACAAATATTTGTGTGCTATAGCCCACGCCTTCCGAGTGGGACCGGGCCCCCCGTACCCCAATTGCCTAAAAAATTTTTGAGCCATCAAATAAGGCCTAAGGAACCATAGTCACCGCCCCGCCGTTGCCGTTTATCGTTGTTTTGCATTTTACGGCCAAAAAACTAGAATTTCGCCTGATTCCCTTATTTTCGTGTGCTATAGCCCATGCCTTTTGAATGGGTCCGGGCCCACGGACCCCGATCGCCTAAATTTATTCGGGGCCATCAAATACGACCTAAGGAACCATAGTCACCGCCCCGCCATGGCCGTTCCTCGTTATTTTGCGTTTTACGGCAAAAAACTAGAATTCAGCCCGATTACCATATATTCGTGTGCTATAGCCCACGCCTTCCGAGTGGGACCGGGCCCCCGTACCCCGATTGCCTAAACTTTTTCCGAGCCATCAAATACGTCCTAAGGAACAATAGTCACCGCCCCGCCATGACCATTCCTCGTTGTTTTGCATTTTACGGCCAAAAAACTAGAATTTCGTTCGATTCCCATATTTTCGTGAGCTATAGCCCACGCCTTCCGAGTGGGTCCGGGCCCCCGTACCCCGATCGCCTAAATTTATTTGGGGATGTCAAATATGACCTAAGGAACCATAGTCACCGCCCCGCCATGGCCGTTCCTCGTTGTTTTGCATTTTACGGCCAAAAAACTAGAATTTAGCCTGATTCCCATATTTTCGTGTGCTATAGCCCATGCCTTCCGAGTGGGTCCGGCCCCCGGACCCCGATCGCCTACAATTATTCTGGGCCATCAAATATGACCTAAGGAACCATAGTCACCTCCCCGCCATGGCCGTTCCTCGTTTTTTTGCGTTTTACGGCCAAAAAACTAGAATTCTGCCTGATTCCCAAATATTTGTGTGCTATAGCCCACGCCTTCCGAGTAGGACCGGGCCCCCCGTACCCCAATTGCCTAAAAAAATTTTGAGCCATCAAATAAGACCTAAGGAACCATAGTCACCGCCCCGCCGTTGCCGTTTTATCGTGTTTTTGCATTTTACGGCCAAAAAACTAGAATTTCGCCTGATTCCCTTATTTTCATGTGCTATAGCCCATGCCTTTTGAATGGGTCCGGGCCCCCGGACCCGATCGCCTAAATTTATTCGGGGCCATTAAATACGACCTAAGGAACCATAGTCACTGCCCCACCATGGCCGTTCCTCGTTATTTTGCGTTTTACGGCAAAAAACTAGAATTCAGCCCGATTCCCATATATTCGTGTGCTATAGCCCACGCCTTCCGAGTGGGACCGGGCCCCCCGTACCCCGATTGCCTAAACTTTTTCCGAGCCATCAAATACGACCTAAGGAACAATAGTCACCGCCCCGCCATGACCATTCCTCGTTGTTTTGCATTTTACGGCCAAAAAACTAGAATTTCGCTCGATTCCCATATTTTCGTGAGCTATAGCCCATGCCTTCCGAGTGGGTCCGGGACCCCGGACCCCGATTGCCTAAAATTATTCAGGGCCATCAAATACGACCTAAGGAACCATAGTCACCGCCCCGCCATGGCCTTTCGTCGTTGTTTTGCGTTTTACGGCCAAAACACTAAAATTCCGCGTGATTCCCATATTTTCGTGTGCTATAGCCCACGCCTTCCAAGAGGGTCCGGACCCCGATCGCCTAAAATTATTCTGGGCCATCAAATACGACCTAAGTAACCATAGTCTCCGCCCCGCCGTGGCCGTTCCTCGTAATTTTGCATTTTACTGCCAAAAAACTAGTATTTTGCTCGATTCCCATATTTTCGTGAGCTATAGCCTATGTCTTCCGAGTGGGTATGGGCCCCAGCACCCCGATCGCCTAAATGTATTTGGGGACGTCAAATACGACCTAAGGAACCATAGTCACCGGCCCGCCATGGCCGTTCCTCGTTGTTTTGTATTTTACTGCCAAAAAATTAGAATTTCACCCGATTCCCATATATTCGTGTGCTATAGCCCACGCCTTCCGTGTGTGACCGGCCCCCCGTACCCCAATCGCCTAAACCTTTTCCGAGCCATCGAATACGACCTAAGGAACCATAGTAACCGCCCCATTGTAGCCGTTCCTCGTTGTTTTGCATTTTACGGCCAAAACACTAGAATTTCGCCCGATTCCCATATTTTCGTGTGCGCCCATGCCTTCCGAGTGGGTCCGGGCCCTCGGACCCCGATCGCCTAAAATTATTCGGGGCCATCAAATACGACCTAAGGAACCATAGTCACCTCCCCGCCATGGCCGTTCCTCGTTGTTTTGCATTTTACGGCCAAAAAACTAGAATTCTGCCCGATTCCCATATTTTCGTGTGCTATAGCCCACGCCTTCCGAGTGGGTCCGGAACCCCGGACCCCGATCGCCTAAAATTATTCTGGGCCATCAAATACGGCCTAAGGAACCATAGTCACCTCCCCGCCATGGTCGTTCCTTGTTGTTTTGCGTTTTACGGCCAAAAGATTAGAATTCCACCTGATTCCCAAATATTCGTGTGCGATAGCCCACGCCTTCCGGGTGGGACCGGGCCCCCCGTACCCCAATTGCCTAAAAAACTTTTGAGCCATCAAATATGACCTAAGGAACCATAGTCACCGCCCCGCCGTTGCCGTTTATCATTGTTTTGCATTTTACGGCCAAAAAACTAGAAATTTCGCCTGATTCCCTTATTTTCGTGTGCTATAGCCCATGCCTTTTGAGTGGGTCCGGGCCCCCAGACCCCGATCGCCTAAATTTATTCGGGGCCATCAAATACGACCTAAGGAACCATAGTCACCGCCCCGCCATGGTTGTTCCTCGTTGTTTTGCGTTTTACGGCAAAAAAACTAGAATTCAGCCCGATTCCCATATATTCGTGTGCTATAGCCCACGCCTTCCGAGTGGGACCGGGCCCCCCGTACCCCGATCGCCTAAACTTTTTCTGAGCCATCAAATACGACCTAAGGAACAATAGTCACCGCCCCGCCGTGGCCGTTCCTCGTTGTTTTGCATTTTACGGCCAAAAAACTAGAATTTCGCTCGATTCCCATATTTTCATGAGCTATAGCCCATGCCTTCCGAGTGGGTCCGGGACCCCGGACCCCGATCGCCTAAAATTATTCGGGGCCATCAAATACGACCTAAGGAACCATAGTCACCGCCCTGCCATGGCCTTTCCTCGTTGTTTTGCGTTTTACGGCCAAAAAACTAAAATTCCGCGTGATTCCCATATTTTCGTGTGCTATAGTCCATGCCTTCCGAGAGGGTCCGGACCCCGTGACCCCGATCGCCTAAAACTATTCTGGGCCATCAAATACGACCTAAGTAACCATAGTCTCCGCCTCGCCGTGGCCGTTCCTCATAATTTTGCATTTTACAGCCAAAAAACTAGAATTTCGCTCGATTCCTATATTTTCTTGAGCTATAGCCTATGCCTTCCAAGTGGTTATGGGCCCCCGCACCCCGATCGCCTAAAATTATTCGGGGCCATTAAATACGACCTAAGGAACCATAGTCATCACCCCGCCATACCCGTTCCTCGTTGTTTTGTTTTTTACTGCCAAAAAACTAGAATTCCGCCCGATTCCCATATTTTCATGTGCTATAGCCCACGCCTTCCGAGTGAGTCCGAGACCCCGGACCCCAATCACCGAAAATTATTCTGGGCCATCAAATACGACCTAAGGAACCATAGTTACCTCCCCGCCAAGGCCGTTCCTCGTTGTTTTGCATTTTACGGTGAAAAAACTAGAATTCCGCCCAATTCCCATATGTTCGTGTGCTATAGCCCACGCCTTCCTAATGGGTTCCGGGCCTCCCGGACCCCGATCGCCTAAAATATTTTCGGATTATCAAATACGACCTAAGGAACCATAGTCACCGCCCTGCCATGGCCGTTCCTCGTTGTTTTACATTTTACGGCAAAAAACTAGAATTCCGCCCGATTCCCAAATTTTTGTGTGCTATAGCCCATGCCTTCCGAGTGGGTCCAGGCCCCCGGACCCCGATCGCCTAAAATTATTCGGGGCCATCAAATATGACCTAAGGAACCATAGTCACCTCCCCGCCATGGCCGTTCCTCATTGTTTTGCGTTTTACGGTCAAAAAACTAGAATTCCGCCCGATTCCCATATTTTCGTGTGCTATAGCCCACGCCTTCCGAGTGGGTCCGGGACCCCGGACCCCGATCACCTAAAATTATTCTGGGCTATCACATACGACCTAAGGAACCATAGTCACCTCCCCGCTATGGCCGTTCCTCGTTATTTTGCGTTTTACGGCCAAAAAACTAGAATTCCGCCCGATTCCTATATATTCGTGTGCTACAGCCCACGCCTTCCTAGTGGGTTCCGGGCCTCCCGGACCCCGATCGCCTAAAATATTTCCGGGTTATCAAATACAGCCTAAGGAACCATAGTCACCGCCCCGTCGTGGCCATTCCTCGTTGTTTTGCGTTTTACGGCCAAAAAACTAGAATTCCGCCCGATTCCCATATATTCATGTGCGATAGCCCACGCCTTCCTAGTGGGTTACGGGCTTCCCGGACCCCGATCGCCTAAAATATTTCCGGGTTATCAAATACAACCTAAGGAACCATAGTCACCACCCCGCCATGGCCATTCCTCGTTGTTTTGCGTTTTACGGCCAAAAAACTAGAATTCCGCCCGATTCCCATATATTCGTGTGCTATAGCCCACGCCTTCCTAATGGGTTCCGGGTCTCCCGGACCCCAATCGCCTTAAATATTTACGGGTTATCAAATACGACCTAAGGAACCATAGTCACCGCCCCGCCATGGCCGTTCCTTGTTGTTTTGCGTTTTACGGCCAAAAAACTTGAATTCCACCCCATTCCCATATATTCGTGTGCCATAGCCCATGCCTTCCGAGTGGGTCCAGGGATCAAATAAGACCTAAGGAACCATAGTCACCGCCCCACCATGGCCGTTCCTCGTTGTTTTGCATTTTATGGCAAAAAACTAGAATTCCGCCCGATTCCCATATATTCGTGTGCTATAACCCACGCCTTCCTAGTGGGTTCCGGGCCCCCCGGACCCTGATCGCCTAAAATATGTCTGGGCTATCAAATACGACCTAAGGAACCATAGTCACCGCCCCGCCATGGCCGTTCCTCGTTATTTTGCGTTTTACGGCCAAAACACTAGAATTCCGCCCGATACCCATATATTTGTGTGCCATAGCCAACGCCTTCCGAGTGGGTCTGGTCCCCCCGGACCCCGTTCGCCTAAAATTATTCCGAGCCATCAAATACGACCAAAGGAACCATAGTCACCGCCCACCCGTGGCCGTTCCTCGTTGTTTTGCATTTTACGGCAAAAACTATAATTTCGCCTGATTCCCATATTTTCGTGTGTTATAGCCCATGCCTTTCGAGTGGGTCCAGGCCCCCAGACCTTGATCGCCTAAAATTATTTGGGGCCATCAAATATGACCTAAAGAACCATAGTCACCTCCCCGCCATGGCCGTTCCTCGTTGTTTTGCGTTTTCCGGTCAAAAAACTAGAATTCCGCCCGATTCCCATATTTTCGTGTGCTATTGCCCACGCCTTCCGAGTGGGTCCGGGACCCGGGACCCCGATCGCCTAAAATTATTTTGGGCCATCATATACAACCTAAGGAACCATAGTCACCTCCCCGCCATGGCCGTTGCTCGTTATTTTGCGTTTTACGGCCAAAAAACTAGAATTCCCCCCCGATTCCCATATATTCGTGTGCTATAGCCCACGCCTTCCTAGTGGGTTCCGGGCCTCCCGGACCCCGATCGCCTATAATATTTCCACGTTATCAAATACAACCTAAGGAACCATAGTCACCGCCCCGCCATGGCCGTTCCTCGTTGTTTTGTGTTTTACGGCCAAAAAACTAGAATTCCGCTCGATTCCCATATTTTCATGTGCTATAGCCCACGCCTTCCGAGTGGGTCCAAGACCCCGGACCCTGATCGCCGAAAATTATTCTGGGCCATCAAATACAACCTAAGGAACCATAGTCACCTCCCCGCCAAGGCCGTACCTCGTTGTTTTGCATTTTACGTCAAAAAACTAGAATTCCGCCGGATTCCCATATTTTTGTGTGCTATAGCCCATGCCTTCCAAGTGGGTCCATGCCCCCGGACCCCGATCGCCTAAAATTATTCGGGGCCATCAAATACGACCTAAGGAACCATAGTCACCTCCCCGCCATGGCCGTTCCTCATTGTTTTGCGTTTTACGGTCAAAAAACTAGAATTCCGCCCGATTCCCATATTTTTATGTGCTATAGCCCACGCCTTCCGAGTGGGTCCGGGACCCCGGACCCCGATCACCTAAAATTATTCTGGGCCATCAAATACGACCTAAGGAACGATAGTCACCTCCCCGCCATGGCCTTTCCTCGTTATTTTGCATTTTATGGGCAAAAAACTAGAATTCCGCCCGATTCCTATTTATTCGTATGCTATAGCCCACGCCTTCCTAGTGGGTTCCGGGCCTCCCGGACCCCGATCGCCTAAAATATTTTCGGGTTATCAAATACAACCTAAGGAACCATAGTCACCGCCCCGCCGTGGCCATTCCTCGTTGTTTTGCGTTTTACGGAAAAAAAACTAGAATTCCGCCTCATTCCCATATATTCATGTGCTATAGCCCACGCCTTCCTAGTGGGTTACGGGCCTCCCGGACCCCGATCGCCTAAAATATTTCCGAGTTATCAAATACAACCTAAGGAACCATAGTCACCACCCCGCCATGGCCATTCCTCGTTGTTTTGCATTTTACGGCCAAAAAACTAGAATTCCGCCCGATTCCCATATATTCGTGTGCTATAGCCCACGCCTTCCTAATGGGTTCCTGGTCTCCCGGACCCCAATCGCCTTAAATATTTACGGGTTATCAAATACGACCTAAGGAACCTTAGTCAATGCCCTGCCATGGCCGTTCCTTGTTGTTTTGCGTTTTACGGCCAAAAAACTTAAATTCCACCTGATTCCCATATATTCGTGTGCCATAGCCCATGCCTTCCGAGTGGGTCCAGGGATCAAATACGACCTAAGGAACCATAGTCACCGCCCCACCATGGCCGTTCCTCGTTGTTTTGCATTTTATGGCCAAAAAATTAGAATTCCGCCCAATTCCCATATATTCGTGTGCTATAACCCACGCCTTCCTAGTGGGTTCCGGGCCCCCCGGACCCTGATCGCCTTAAATATTTCTGGGCTATCAAATACGACCTAAGGAACCATAGTCATCGCCCCGCCATGGCTGTTCCTCGTTATTTTGCGTTTTACGGCCAAAACACTAGAATTCCGCCCGATTCCCATATATTTGTGTGCCATAGCCAACGCCTTCCGAGTGGGTCTGGTCCCCCCGGACCCCGTTCGCCTAAAATTATTCCGAGCCATCAAATACGACCAAAGGAACCATAGTCACCGCCCACCCGTGGCCGTTCCTCGTTGTTTTGCATTTTACGGCAAAAAACTAGAATTTTGCCCGATTCCCATATTTTCGTGTGCTATAGCCCATGCCTTTCGAGTGGGTCCAGACCCCCGGACCTTTATCGCCTAAAATTATTCGGGGCCATCAAATACGACCTAAGGAACCATAGTCACCTCCCTGCCATGGCCGTTCCTCGTTGTTTTGCGTTTTCCGGTCAAAAATTAGAATTCCGCCCGATTCCCATATTTTTGTGTGCAGCCCACGCCTTCTGAGTGGGTTCGGGACCCGGGACCCCGATCGCCTAAAATTATTTTGGGCCATCATATATAACCTAAGGAACCATAGTCACCTCCCCGCCATGGCCGTTCCTCGTTATTTTGCGTTTTACGGCCAAAAAACTAGAATTCCCCCCGATTCCCATATATTCGTGTGGTATAGCCCACGCCTTCCTAGTGGGTTCCGGGCCTCCCGGACCCCGATCGCCTATAATATTTCCGGGTTATCAAATACAACCTAAGGAACCATAGTCACCGCCCCGCCATGGCCGTTCCTCGTTGTTTTGTGTTTTACGGCCAAAAACTAGAATTCCGCCCGATTCCCATATATTCATGTGCCATAGCCCATGCCTTCCGAGTGGGTCCGGGGATCAAATACGACCTAAGGAACCATAGTCACCACCCCGCCATGGCCGTTCCTCGTTGTTTTGCGTTTTACGGCCAAAAAAATAGATTTCTGCCAGATTCCCATATATTTGTGTGCCATAGCCAATGCCTTCCGAGTGGTTCCGGTCCCCGATCACCTAAAATTATTCCGAGCCATCAAATACGACCAAAGGAACCATAGTCACCGCCCAGCCGTGGCCGTTCCTCGTTATTTTGCATTTTACGGCAAAAAACTAGAATTTCGCCCTTTTCCCATATTTTCGTGTGCTATAGCCCATGCCTTCCGAGTGGGTCCAGGACCCCGGACCCCGATCGCCTAAAATTATTCGGGGCCATCAAATACGACCTAAGGAACCATAGTCACCTCCCCGCCATGGCCGTTCCTCGTTGTTTTGCGTTTTATGGTCAAAAAACTAGAATTCCGCCCGATTCCCATATTTTCGTGTGCTATACCCACGCCTTCCGAGCGGTTCCGGGACCCCGGACCCCGATCGCCTAAAATTATTCTGGGACATCAAATACGACCTAAGGAACCATAGTCACCTCCCCGCCATAGCCGTTCCTCGTTATTTTGCGTTTTACGGCTAATAAAAAATTGAATTCCGCCCGATTCCCATATATTCGTGTGCTATAGCCTTCCTTGTGGGTTCCGGGCCTCCCGGACCCCGATCGCCTAAAATATTTTCGGGTTATCAAATATGACCTAAGGAACCATAGTCACCGCCCCGCCATGGCCGTTCCTTGTTATTTTGCGTTTTACGGCCAAAAAACTTGAATTACGCCCGATTCCCATATATTCGTGTGCCATAGCCCATGCCTTCTAAGTGGGTCCGGGGATCAAATACGACCTAAGTAACCATAGTCACCGTCCCTCCATGGCCGTTCCTCGTTGTTTTGCATTTTATGGCCAAAAAACTAGAATTCCGCCTGATTCCCATATATTCATGTGCTATAGCCCACGCCTTCCTTGTGGGTTCCGGGCCTCCCGGACCCCGATCGCCTATAATATTTTCGGGTTATCAAATACGACCGAAGGAACCATAGTCACTGCCCCGCCATGGCCGTTCCTTGTTTTTTTGCGTTTTACGGAAAAAAACTTGAATTCCGCCCGATTCCCATATATTCGTGTGCCATAGCCCATGCCTTCCGAGTGGGTTCGGGGATCAAATATGACCTAAGGAACCATAGTCACCGTCCCTCCATGGCCGTTCCTTGTTGTTTTGCATTTTACTGCCAAAAAATTAGAATTCCACCTAATTTCCATATATTTGTGTGCCATTGCCCACGCCATCCGAGTGGGTCTGGTCCCCCCGGAACCCGATCGCCTAAAATTATTCCGGGCCATCAAATACGACCTAAGGTACCATAGTCATCGCCCAGCCGTGGCCATTCCTCGTTGTTTTGCATTTTACGGCAAAAAACTAGAATTTTGCTCGATTCCCATATTTTCGTGTGCTATAGCCCACGCCTTCCGAGTGGGTCCAGGACCCCGGACCCCGTTCGCCTAAAATTATTCTGGGCCATCAAATACGACCTAAGGAACCATAGTCACCTCCCCGCCAAGGCCGTTCCTCATTGGTTTTGCATTTTACGGCCAAAAAACTAGAATTTTGCCCGATTCCCATATACTCGTGTGCTATATAGCCCACACCTTCCTAATGGGTTCCGGGCCTTCCAGACCCCGATCGCCTAAAATATTTTCGGGTTATCAAATACGACCTAAGGAACCATAGTCACCGCCCCTCCATGGCCGTTCTACGTTGTTTTGCGTTTTACGGCCAAAAAACTAGAATTCCGCCTGATTTCCATATATTTGTGTGCCATAGCCTTCGCCATCCGAGTGGGTCCGGTCCCCCCAGAACCCGATCGCCTAAAATTATTCCGGGCCATCAAATACGACCTAAGGTACCATAGTCATCGCCCAGCCCTGGCCGTTCCTCATTGTTTTGCATTTTACGGCAGAAAACTAGAATTTTGCGTGATTCCCATATTTTCGTGTGCTATAGCCCACGTCTTCCGAGTGGGTCCGAGACCCCGGACCCCGATCGCCTAAAATTATTCTGGGCCATCAAATACGACCTAAGGAACCATAGTCACCTCCCCGCCAAGGTCGTTCCTCGTTGTTTTGCATTTTACGGCCAAAAAATTAGAAATCCGCCCGATTCCCATATATTCATGTGATATATAGCCCACACCTTCCTAATGGGTTCCGGGCCTTCCGGACCCCGATCCCTAAAATATTTCCGGGTTATCAAATACGACCTAAGGAACCATAGCCACCGCCCCGCCATGGCCGTTCCACGTTGTTTTGCGTTTTACGGCCAAAAAACTTGAATTCCGCTCGATTCCCATATATTCGTGTGCCATAGTCCATGCCTTCCGAGTGGGTCCGGGGATCAAATACGACCTAAGGAACCATAGTCACCGCCCCGCCATGGCCGTTCCTCGTTGTTTTGCATTTTACGGCCAAAAAACTAGAATTCCGCCCGATTCCCATATATTCGTGTGCTATAGCGCACGCCTTCCTAGTGGGTCCGGGCCCCCGGACCCTGATCACCTAAAATATGTCTGGGCTATCAAATACGACCTAAGGAACCATAGTCACTGCCCCGCCATGGCCTTTCCTCGTTATTTTGCGTTTTACGGCCAAAACACAAGAATTACGCCCGATTCCCATATATTTGTGTGCCATAGCCAACGCCTTCCGAGTGGGTCTGGTCCCCCCGGACCCCGTTCGCCTAAAATTATTCCGAGCCATCAAATACGACCAAAGGAACCATAGTCACCGCCCAGCCGTGGCCGTTCCTCGTTGTTTTGCATTTTACGGAAAAAAACTAGAATTTCGCCTGATTCCCATATTTTCGTGTGCTATAACCCATGCCATTCGAGTGGGTCCAGGACCCCGGACCTTGATCGCCTAAAATTATTCGGGGCCATCAAATACGACCTAAGGAACCATAGTCACCTCCCCGCCATGGCCGTTCCTCGTTGTTTTGCGTTTTCCGGTCAAAAAACTAGAATTCCGCCCGATTCCCATATTTTCATGTGCTATAGCCCACGCCTTCCGAGTGGGTCCGGGACACGGGACCCCGATCACCTAAAATTATTTTGGGCCATCATATACAACCTAAGGAACCATAGTCACCTCCCTGCCATGGCCGTTCCTCGTTATTTTGCGTTTTACGGCCAAAAAACTAGAATTCCGCCCGATTCCCATATATTCGTGTGCTATAGCCCACGCCTTCCTAGTGGGTTCCGGGCCTCCCGGACCCTGATCGCCTAAAATATTTCCGGGTTATCAAATACAACCTAAGGAACCATAGTCACCGCCCCGCCATGGCCGTTCCTCGTTATTTTGCGTTTTACGGCCAAAACACTAGAATTCCGCCCGATTCCCATATATTTGTGTGCCATAGCCCACGCCTTCTGAGTGGGTCCGGTCCCCCCAGAACCCGATCGCCTAAAATTATTCCGGGCCATCAAATACGACCTAAGGAACCATAGTCACCGCCCAGCCGTGGCCGTTCCTCGTTGTTTTGCATTTTACTGCAAAATACTAAAATTTTGCCCGATTCCCATATTTTCGTGTGCTATAGCCCATGCCTTCTGAGTGGGTCCGGGCCCCCCGACCCCGATCGCCTAAAATTGTTCGGGGCCATCAAATACGACCTAAGGAATCATAGTCACCTCCCTGCCATGGCCGTTCCTCGTTGTTTTGAGTTTTAAGGCCAAAAAACTAGAATTCCGCCCGATTCCCATATATTCGTGTGCTATTGCCCACGCTTTCCGAGTGGGACCGGGCCCCCCGTACCCCGATCGTCTAAAAATTTTCTGAACCATCAAATACGACCTAAGGAACCATAGTCACCGCCCCGCCGTGGCCGTTTTTCATTATTTTGCATTTTACGGCTAAAAAACTAGAATTCCGCCCGATTCACATATATTTGTGTGCCATAGCCCACGCCTTCCGAGTGGGTCCGATCCCCCCGGAACCCGATCGCCTAAAATTATTCCGGGCTATCAAATACGACCTAAGGAACCATAGTCACCGCCCAGCCATGGCTGTTCCTCGTTGTTTTGCATTTTACGGCAAAAAACTAGAATTTCGCCTGATTCCCTTTTTTTCGTGTGCTATAGCCCATGCCTTTTGAGTGGGTCCGGGCCCCCGGACCCCGATCGCCTAAATTTATTCGGGGCCATCAAATACGACCTAAGGAACCATAGTCACCGCCCCGCCATGGCCGTTCCTCGTTGTTTTGCGTTTTACAGCAAAAAAACTAGAATTCAGCCCGATTCCGATATATTCGTGTGCTATAGCCCACGCCTTCCGAGTGGGACCTGGCCCCCCGCACCCCGATTGCCTAAACTTTTTCCGAGCCATCAAATACGACCTAAGGAACAATAGTCACCGCCCCGCCATGGCCGTTCCTCGTTGTTTTGCATTTTACGGCCAAAAAACTAGAATTCCGCCTGATTCCCATATATTCATGTGCTATAGCCCACGCCTTCCTTGTGGGTTCCGGGCCTCCCGGACCCCGATCGCCTATAATATTTTCGGGTTATCAAATACGACCTAAGGAACCATAGTCACCGCCCCGCCATGGTCGTTCCTTGTTGTTTTACGTTTTACGAAAAAAAACTTGAATTCCGCCCGATTCTCATATATTCGTGTGCCATAGCACATGCCTTCCGAGTGGGTTCGGGGATAAAATACGACCTAAGGAACCATAGTCACCGTCCCTCCATGGCCGTTCCTTGTTGTTTTGCATTTTACGGCCAAAAAATTAGAATTCCGCCTGATTTCCATATATTTGTGTGCCATAGCCCACGCCATCCGAGTGGGTCCGGTCACCCCGAAACCCGATCGCCTAAAATTATTCCGGGCCATCAAATATGACCTAAGGTACCATAGTCATCGCCCAGCCGTGGCCATTCCTCGTTGTTTTACATTTTACAGCAAAAAACTAGAATTTTGCTCGATTCCCATATTTTCGTGTGCTATAGCCCACGCTTTCCGAGTGGGTCCAGGACCCCGGACCCCGTTCGCCTAAAATTATTCTGGGCCATCAAATACGACCTAAGGAACCATAGTCACCTCCCCGCCAAGGCCGTTCCTCGTTGTTTTGCATTTTACGGCCAAAAAACTAGAATTCTTCCCGATTCCCATATACTCGTGTGCTATATAGCCCACACCTTCCTAATGGGTTCCGGGCCTTCCGGACCCCGATCGCCTAAAATATTTTCGGGTTATCAAATACGACCTAAGGAACCATAGTCACCGCCCCTCCATGGCCGTTCCACGTTGTTTTGCGTTTTACGGCCAAAAAACTAGAATTCCGCCTGATTCCCATATATTTGTGTGCCATAGCCCTCGCCATCCGAGTGGGTCCGGTCCCCCCAGAACCCGATCGCCTAAAATTATTCCGGGCCATCAAATACGACCTAAGGTACCATAGTCATCGCCCAGCCATGGCCGTTCCTCATTGTTTTGCCTTTTACGGCCAAAAAACTAGAATTCCGCCTGATTCCCATATATTTGTGTGCCATAGCCCTCGCCATCCGAGTGGGTCCGGTCCCCCCAGAACCCGATCGCCTAAAATTATTCTGGGCCATCAAATATGACCTAAGGAACCATAGTTACCTCCCCGCCAAGGTCGTTCCTCGTTGTTTTGCATTTTACGGCCAAAAAACTAGAATTCCGCCCGATTCCCATATATTCGTGTGCTATATAGCCCACACCTTCCTAATGGGTTCCGGGCCTTCCGGACCCCGATCCCTAAAATATTTCCGGGTTATCAAATAC
>NW_027438470.1:0-88875 GCF_000715075.1 Nicotiana tabacum | reverse complement strand
TATTTAGTGTTGCGACCAAACACATTCACGCAAGTATACGCGGTCGTCAAGTAATAAAGTGACTCAAAGTCGGATGTCGAACCCACGAGGACTTATGATTAGCTATTAACTAAATTAGCCTATCTTAATTATCTAAATAAGAATTAAATCTAAAAATATTTTATTCTAACTAATTAAATAAGAAAAATATAAATAATAAACTTTGAACAGAGGAAGAGCAGATTTTTATGATATCAATGTAATGAAAACGATCTAGGGTTATGGGCTATCTAACAATCCTATTGTATTCTTCAATTGAATTGACCGACTAATTTATCTAGCTTATTGGTTGACAGGGTTAATATTGCTCATAAGAATCTGTCGAGTTCTTACTCGCCTATTCAAGCTAACCTAACGCCTATATGTCTATGGAGTTAGAATCAACAAGAACGCATTTATAATTCCTGTAAATCAACCAAGCAAGGTAATTAGGTATATGTCTATCCTAACCACGAATCCGTTCCCCGATGCCCGAGTTCAAGAACTTGCCCTATTCAATCCTATATGCAATATAGAATTCCCACTTTCGAGTTCAATTCTAGATTCGTAGATAATATTCAATTGGTGATCAAGCAATTAAATAATTAAGCGCAAGATTGAATAAATAAACTAATATGATAAATCAAGAAGTCAAAATCAATATCCGAATAACAATAGTCATGAAAGAACCACAACCCTAGAACGTGAAGTTTAGCTCCACATAGACATGGTAGCCAAACAACAAATCATACAAAGAAACATAAAAATTACTAAGTTTGGTGGGAGAAAGATGAAACTTGATGAAATCCGGCCTTCACAGCTTTTTCGTGGCTTTTTTCCTATTCCCAATATGTTCGATCACCTAAAAGAGGCGTTTTTAGCTTATATATTGCGTACAAAAGTCGTGGGCCAAAGCTCTCCCATTCCTAGTCCAATTCGGCTTCAGGGATTGATGCTAAGGTGGATGCGACGCATCCACCTTGTCCTCTATTTCTCAGCTTCGCATGCGATGGTGGACGCGACGCATCCAGCTTCACTTCTACTTCCCAGTTTCGCACGCGATGGCACAACTTCACTGCTAAGGTTGCATGCAGGATGATGTTTTCCTAGGTTGGATGCGACACATCCAACCCTTCTTCCTCTAGCTAAACCACCTTTTCTTCATATTTTGCACTCCGAACACCTTAAATCGTCACACATAACTTAATTAGTCATCAAACCAATAATTACACCATGTTGGGTGTTTTAAAGATCAAATAACATCAAAAAGTGGTTAAAGCATGGGCAAAGTAACATCAACACATATCGAAATATGCCAAACATCACTACCCCACACTTAAACCTTTGTTCGTCCTCGAACAAACCATCATATAGTAGACGAAACAAAATTAAGCTCTTATCATTCAAAGCACACTGCACCTATGACCACTGTTATTTGCAACCATTAGGCTCTAGGCTATGCATCAACACACTTCCCTTTTCTTATGCCCTTCTTTAAACATATTCGAACAAAGACAACATGCTCACAACAATCCTAACCTCAAAAACCGACTCAATGTCACAATGCACTCATGGCTTGAACAACCAACATCATAGAGAAGTCTAATAACGTTACCTATCCCTCGTGAAACCATGTGCCCTCACAACAAAAGCAGAGAGAGTAGAATCAATCCACACATTCGAATCTCATGCTCACAAAGAAAATCGCTCACTCTCACAAAAAGAAGTCGCATGCATGCAGTTGGTACCATAGGCTTGCCCTTAATGTAAATCTCTACTAATGTAAGCTCGCTCGATCTAAAATCAATTGGGACTTTTTTCATGGTTGTAATGTGGGCTAAGGGACGGGTAGGATATATTTTAGGAATAGTGACTCAACTTCCTAAGCACTTTAACACATCATCAAATAACTTAAGCGCAAATTCTTCAACACCACTTCAATTTCACAAATAATATCACCCCAACAATATTTCCTCTTTCTTTAAGCACTACTTTAATTCATACCCACTAGCAAGAATAAGACAACAATTTATTCATTTATATTTTTCTTTCTTTCAATTTCCGCTAGTGGTGTATTATTTTACAAAATAAGTGCATCCTTCTTTCTTTCATTGGTTCCACTCAAAAGTCACCCCACACTTAGTCCCTTCTTACTTCTTTCAGCGCTCATCTAACAATTAAAGTGCTTTAAGAGGTAAAAGGATAAAAAAATATCAATTAAGAACAAAAAGGGTATAGAGTTGTAATGTGGGTGCCAAATAAAAGTCTATAGGCTCAAAAGGGTTAACTAAGGATCAATTTTTATTTGTGATAAGCAATTAAGTTCAAAAAGATCAAAGAAAGCCTAAAATCATTTTTCAAACCAAGCATCACCTAAAATTTCGCTTCAACTCACATACCGGGCAAGTTCTAGACACAAGTACAAACACATGGACTACACAAAAATCTCACCACACATGGCACATGACTCACTAAGGATGGCCCCATTCCGACTCTCAACAGATGTAAATATTCACGGAGCCACGAGATATTGAGCATTAAGCGCAAAGTGAACACAAGTCAAGAAAACGAGAAATAGGTGACACAAAACATGCTATCCAATTTATAAAGGATTCATGATCAATTTTAAAACATAGTAAAGGCACTACACATGCCAAAGCCTGAATACGCTACTATCAAACAAGTCAAAAGCCCCTAGGAATCTCATATTTCTTCCTCCATTTATTTTCTAAACTCTAATCTATTCTCAAAGAAAAAAATTTACCCGGTTCAAACTACATCCCATGGAAAAGAACCGAGGCACAAAGAAAAACCACAAGGGATTATTGCTACAAAAAAAACATATTTTTGGATTTTTTTTTTTTGTTTAGACTTTAATCCCTCAAGAAAATTATCTAGGAGATCCATCGTCGGGAAAAGTCCAAAAAATAAATTTTCAATTTTTTTTCTCAATTGTTTTCTGTTTTTTTTTTTAATCTTTTTTTAATTACTACTACTACTATACTACACCATTAATTCTACTAACTATGCTATTAAAAATAAGAAGCTAGCTAACAATAAAAAGATAAGAAACTAACAATATACTAATATAATACTATAGAAAGAATAGAGAATCTTCCACCCCCCACTTAAAAGAGTGCAGTGTCCTCAATGCACAAATAAAGTAAAAATAACAACAAGGGTGGACAAGAAACTCCCTGAAAGACCAAAGGCCGAAGCAATAGCAGCTCACGGGGTACTCAGATTTCTCCCATGGATGGTCCTTTGTGCGGGCATCACACACTTAGTTCTCACCATCTAGCTTGTTTTTGCACTCTTCCAATGACTTTCTTCCTATGCTCATAATCCTACAAAATAAAAACAGACACTACAAAAATAATATAATAAAAACAAAAATAAAAGAAGGTAGTAAAGCTGGGTTGCCTCCCAACAAGCGCCTAATTTAACGTCGCAGCACGACATGAGCTACTTTTTGCCTCCACCTCGAACTTATGAATTGCACCCCTAATTTGGCTTCAAGCTTTCTATTATGCTCCCAAGGCGGTGAGACAAATTCAATTGGGCCAAGCAACCAATATCGCGTTTTACACTTCTTGGCCTTCGGATGAGGTATGTAATTTTGTCTCTCTGGCACGACGAATTCAAGAATGTAAGCACCCCGCTCCTCATCCATTGGCTCCTCCAAAGGCTCAGATGACTCGATTTCCATGTCATCATCCAAACACAATTTTGAAAAATGTATGGAATGGGGACCAATACACCCTAACTTTAGAATTGTATTACTCTTTACATCCTCATATGTACAAACACTAGAGTCTTCACATATAATATTATTTACTTCCTCACATGACTCTAGAGTGCTTTCCTCGACATGGACATCATCAATACAAGTATGGATGAATGATTTACTCTCTCCTTTTAGCTCCTCAATTTGGCGTATAAGCTCCTTTTCAGCTTCACACAACTCAGAACTATTTTGTTGGGCGTTAGACGCATCAACCTTTGCAATTAATTTAGCTCCCAAGTCGTGAATATCAGTGCCAAAATTTTCAATCTCCTGTCCCAGTTCAGCTCTTCCTTCTATAAAGTGTCTCGTCCTATCAGTAATTTCCTCACGTTGAGCCTCATATATTTCTAACTTTTCAGCTTGTTCCACTAGCCATGTTTGGCTCAAAATCTCCACTTTTTCAAAATTTTCCTTTTCTTGAAACTCGCTCTCTTCATTCAATTCTTCCATATTAGCCTTCATTCTTGTGATTGTTGCCGTCATTCTTTTCATATCTTTTTTGAGTTCATCATGTTGCTCTGCTACTTGCCTCATAATATACCTAATATATGCATCATGTTCCATATCCTGCACTTCATTGCCCCTATCAAACTCACAAACATTGTTAGAAAGATCATAATAAGGGCTCTGAGAGGGATGAAAAGAATTAGGACAACCATCCCAATGGCTATCTTGACCACCACACATATTACAAATATTCCACTTGAAGGATTGAGATTGTGCGCACAACTCGTTCCCGGGAACATTCTGACAATTTTTCCACCAGTGGGGTCCTCCGCAATATGGACAGGGATCATCAAAATAAGAATAACCATCATTCGAACAATTTTTATTCCAAGATGCCATGCTAAAATAAATAAAAAATACTAACTAAAATAAAATAATAAAAAAAAACATGAATAGATAAAAAAAAATGTCTAATCTAGAAAAATAGCAAATTTCTAAGTCCCCGGCAACGGCGCCAAAAACTTGTTGCGACCAAACACATTCACGCAAGTATACGCGGTCGTCAAGTAATAAAGTGACTCAAAGTCGGATGTCGAACCCACGAGGACTTATGATTAGCTATTAACTAAATTAGCCTATCTTAATTATCTAAATAAGAATTAAATCTAAAAATATTTTATTCTAACTAATTAAATAAGAAAAATATAAATAATAAACTTTGAACAGAGGAAGAGCAGATTTTTATGATATCAATGTAATGAAAACGATCTAGGGTTATGGGCTATCTAACAATCCTATTGTATTCTTCAATTGAATTGACCGACTAATTTATCTAGCTTATTGGTTGACAGGGTTAATATTGCTCATAAGAATCTGTCGAGTTCTTACTCGCCTATTCAAGCTAACCTAACGCCTATATGTCTATGGAGTTAGAATCAACAAGAACGCATTTATAATTCCTGTAAATCAACCAAGCAAGGTAATTAGGTATATGTCTATCCTAACCACGAATCCGTTCCCCGATGCCCGAGTTCAAGAACTTGCCCTATTCAATCCTATATGCAATATAGAATTCCCACTTTCGAGTTCAATTCTAGATTCGTAGATAATATTCAATTGGTGATCAAGCAATTAAATAATTAAGCGCAAGATTGAATAAATAAACTAATATGATAAATCAAGAAGTCAAAATCAATATCCGAATAACAATAGTCATGAAAGAACCACAACCCTAGAACGTGAAGTTTAGCTCCACATAGACATGGTAGCCAAACAACAAATCATACAAAGAAACATAAAAATTACTAAGTTTGGTGGGAGAAAGATGAAACTTGATGAAATCCGGCCTTCACAGCTTTTTCGTGGCTTTTTTCCTATTCCCAATATGTTCGATCACCTAAAAGAGGCGTTTTTAGCTTATATATTGCGTACAAAAGTCGTGGGCCAAAGCTCTCCCATTCCTAGTCCAATTCGGCTTCAGGGATTGATGCTAAGGTGGATGCGACGCATCCACCTTGTCCTCTATTTCTCAGCTTCGCATGCGATGGTGGACGCGACGCATCCAGCTTCACTTCTACTTCCCAGTTTCGCACGCGATGGCACAACTTCACTGCTAAGGTTGCATGCAGGATGATGTTTTCCTAGGTTGGATGCGACGCATCCAACCCTTCTTCCTCTAGCTAAACCACCTTTTCTTCATATTTTGCACTCCGAACACCTTAAATCGTCACACATAACTTAATTAGTCATCAAACCAATAATTACACCATGTTGGGTGTTTTAAAGATCAAATAACATCAAAAAGTGGTTAAAGCATGGGCAAAGTAACATCAACACATATCGAAATATGCCAAACATCATTTAGTCTGGTAGGTATCTTGACTATCCCACGTCACCACTCCTCCGAGGTTAGTCTTGATATTTACTGGGTATTGTGATGTACTCATGCTACGCTTATGTATATTTTTGTGCAGATCCAGGTGCCACGGTTCTTGTTGATTATTAGCTGGCTGGTCGAGCTGTGGAGACTCAAGGTAAACCTATCGTCGCGTTCGCAGGCCTCAGAGTCACCTTATGATATTTTCATTGTACTGTTTAATTGTATTCTGAACAGTTGTATTTATGGGTTTTCTAATAACTCAGTAGAGCTTATGACTTGTACTACCAGTTTTGGGAATTGTAATTGTGTATAAGATATTTATCCCATATTCTTCGTTTGATGGTTGAATTCTTCTATTAAATACGTAAGTGTTAGGCTTACCTAGTCTCAGAGACTAGGTGCCGTCACGACATCCTATGAATGATAATTTGGGTCGTGACAAAGTTAGTTTATTTATGTTATAATTAAAAATTTTCTTCTTAAAATCATTGCTATCCAATTATTTCCAAACACAAAACTTAAAATGAATAGAGTAGAATTTAATTATTTATTGCTCCTTGAGAGGCGATAGAAAAATACCTATCCTGAGTAAAGGTCATCCATGAGAATTCATTTACCGGTGGACTACCTACCCTTTACAACTAATTAAATTTCAATAAATATTAGATTCGATCTCGTAATTTTAAAAGTATAATGAATTATGATTCTAGATTCATGTTTTGTACAATAGATACGATGGATAAAACGAGAGCAAAAGCTACTCGATTCAGCTAAACCCGTAAATCATACTGTATATCCAACCTTCTCTCAGGGGGATGTAGGGTTGCTCTCCGTCTTTGATCTTTTAATTGAATGAATGTACGAGGAGTTTGGCATGCATGCAAATAATAGGAAAAATGACAAATAGTATGATCGATGGATAGAACGAGAGCAAAAGCTACTCGATTCAGCTAAACCCGTAAATCATACTGTATATCCAACCTTCTCTCAGGGGGATGTAGGGTTGCTCTCCGTCTTTGATCTTTTAATTGAATGAATGTACGAGGAGTTTGGCATGCATGCAAATAATAGGAAAAATGACAAATAGTATGATCGATTTTATTAAAGGCAAAATTGGTGAATAGTTGTATTTTTTAGTGTGTGTTTCGAAAATATTTTTCTATTTTTTCATGTTTAGTTGGCTTAAATATTTTGAAAAATACTTACCTCATGAACTCATTTTCTTCTAATTGGAGGAAAATATTTTCCCTATCAAGAGAAGGGAAAATATTTTCCTTATTTGTATGGATAATAAATGATCTCCCAACTCAGATTTAACACCATTTGTAGTTGATATTCATACTTACTAGCAATACATAAATGGAAAATTATGATGTCATTTTGAAATTATGATAGGGGTAATTAATTTTAGCCCTTTTCCATATGATTTACAGTGGGTTTCTTTGCACGTAAATCGTGTAGCGGAAAAAAAATATAAAAACACCATATGGTTATGAGATTTTTATGTACATAATGTTGTTCTCATATATAATTAATAGCGAGGAAACAACCGAAGGGATCATGTATATCTCTTCCTTTTGCTGATATCTTCACATTATTTTCACTAAAACGAGGCAAAATTAAATATCATATACCAAAATGATATTAAAGTATACTAATTTCAGTTCATATTATTTATGACATGTTGAATTTGTTCCAAAATACTTGAAAATAAATAGCATTTATTATTGTACCTCTTTCAAATTCACCCTAAGCGTTATAACTTGTGAAATGTTAATTAAGTTATCAGAGTTTTAAGATAAAGATAAAGGGCAGTTATACTCTTAATAGTCAAGGCTATCAGAATTGAGACGTAATAAAAAATACAACAACAACAATAACAACAACCCAGTATAATTCCAATAGTGGGGTCTGGGAGAGTAGTGTGTACGCAGACCTTACCTCTACCCTGGGGTAGAGAGACTGTTTCCAATAGACCCTCGGCTCCCTCCCTTCAAAAACTACCCACCTTGCTCTTGGGGTGACTCGAACTCACAACCTCTTGGTTGGAAGTGTAGAGTGCTCACCACTAGAGCAACCCACTCTTGTCTTACGCCGCGTATCTTGAACAAGTCCAAAATAATGTTGGAATCATGCCCTGAAGTAACAACAACAAAAAACTCAGTATAATCTCGGCTTTACCCTTAACTTATGGAGATAGAGAAGTTATTTCCAAGATATCTTCGGCTCAGAGAAGCATAATTATCACATTAATAAAGAAAAAATAAAAAGTGCAATAGTGGGAAGCCATGTAAAAATAATATAAATAACAATCATTTAATCAAATGACCAAAATGAAAGAAATGACAGTTAGTCATAGAAATCTAGCTAATACCAACAGAATATGAAAGTACGTAATAATATTACCGGTATGATAAGGAGAACACTAAACTAACTACCCTACTAACCTAATTCTCGACTTTCACACCTTCCTAGCTATCAAGGGTCATGTCCTCGGTTAGTTTAAGCTGCGCCATGGCATTCATAATGTCACAACCCCAATTTTTCTCAGTAAGATGTCGTGATGACACCTAGTATTTACGATTAGGCAAGCTAGCATGCATAGAGAATAGAAGAAATACTACTAAACTTCAAATAAAAACCTCTAAAACTATAATGATAAACTCAACAATACAATAACTACCACTCTTTCCAAAACCTGGTGGAACAGAGACATAAGCTCTACAAGATAGTACTACAAGTCTCGAACTACAATACTGTTTGAAACAAGAAAGAAATAGAGAAATGTCTAAACAAGTGGTAGCTCCGAGGCCTGCAGACGTGGAGCACGTATACTGTGAAGTCTCCAAAAGCAACAACTCAAATCAACTCTTGCGTTCGGTACGGGCAGACATACCTGGATCTGCATAAAAAGATGTGAATAAGCATAGTATGAGACACCATAACGGTATCCAGTAAGTATCAAGTCTAACCTCAGTAGAGTAGTGACAAGGCCAGGTCAAGACACCTACTATAATATAATAAATGGAATAAAAACCTAATAAGAATAAAAAATAGAAAGCGGAGAAATAACTGATACAAAACAAGTGAATAGCATGAACTAATACCGGAATTGGGTAGGCTTTCGTTCACGAAGGGTATTATTGGCATGGTTATTTCTATAGAAAAAATTATAGGAATAAATTATTATTTCTTTCCTCTACAGATAAAACTTTCTTCCAAGTCACACCATAAGAGATATTTATTATCTTCCTTTGATTCCAGATCGAAGATTTATTCTGAAATATACTAACTCTCATGCTTTAAGATTAATTCTCTATAATGGTCATGTTATCAAAATTCTATATATCAAAGGTATTAGCATAGTTTGCTGTCAACTATTTTGCACATCTTTGGATAACTGTAATAGCAAACAATTTAAGTGCTTCTACTTGCACCTCTCTAACATAAGAAATCGAATTAAAAGATGGGACCCATCTAATGTCATATATCAAAAACAAAAGAGAGAACTAATTACACATTCGATAAATGCTCTAATAAAATTTATCGAAAGATAAAGATGGAAAAGTTAAATTATGCTTCACGTGACATATGCTAGGTCGTACATGCAGAGTTACTCCAAAATTTTGTCACAATTGAGTGATAACATAAGTGTTATTTTTAAAGGCAAACGTCACTAGCAATGGAAAAAACGTTTCTATTGACAATCCATTACTGGAAGCAGCAGATTAGGTTTGTACATTTTAGGACCAATTGGACCATACATGGCTGATATTAAACCTCTTCTTTCATGAGTCACGAGAGCAGTAGAGCTTAGGTAAATTTCAAATTTGTGTTTATATTATACGAATTTGAACAAGTCTGCTCCTGATTAAATATTTGGCTTAATATTACCTTGTTGTTAGGAAAACAAACATTATTTTTCTATTAACTTAACGGAGCTCCAACCTCAGAATTCTATTAAATCGTAAAGTAATGGGTAAATTTAGAGCAAAAGCAAAGGACTTCAAAAGAATTGAGAAAGAGAGTTTACGTTTGCCCTGAAAAGAACTGTGTCCACCACACTATTGTAGAAAACATGGAGAGAAGAAGTGGAAATGTTAAAAATGCTCTAAACGATATGCCGCTTTGGCTGAGGAAACGAAACATTTGGCTGCAGCTTTGCTTAAACAAGAGATAATGGATAACTAATTAGAGATTAGAAGAAAGGATTAATATAATTAGAGATTAGAAGAAAGGATTATTATAATTCAGTGTAACACTACCTTTCTTAAAAGGATAGCTAATATTCTGCTGTAACTAATTGGCTTTTAGTAGCATTTTGTTACACTAAAGTAAGTGTGACATGTTAATCCTTTTTGGATCTTGTACCAAGTTTGAAACAACCCGGCCGATCGTTTTGAGAATTTGCGTCCCGTTCGGTGGCTTAAGGTCTCGAGCAGCTCCGTATTATGTGTTATGACGTGCGTGCGTAGCCAAGTTTAGATTTCAGACGTTTCAGGATTGATTTGGAAGCACGATTCTTGTTTTATAAGTTTAAGCAGCAAGGTTGACCGAAATTTGACTTTTGGTCAGACGACTCTAAACTAGCATTTTGATGATTCCAATAGCTTCGTATAGTGATTTTGGACTTAGGCGTGCGTCCGGATTTGGATTTGGAGGTCCGTAGGGTAATTTGAAGCATTTCGGCAAAAATTGGAAAATTGAAGTGTTAGAAGGTTGAGAGGTTTGACCGAGAGTTGACTTTGGTGTTATCGGGGTCAGAATGCAATTCCGAGAATTTGATTAGCTTCATTATGCCATTCATCACTTGCATGCAAAATTTGAAATCATTCTGGATTGATTTGATATATTTCGGCGCGAGTTTTGGAAGTTGGACGATTTGAAAGTTCATAAGCTTGATTCATGGTGCGATTTGTAGTTTCGACGTTATTTGATGTGATTTAAGGCCTCGAGTTGGTCCTCGTTGTGTAATGGAACTTGTTGGTTATTTCGAACGTGGTCCCGGGGCCCCCGGATGTGTTTCAGACGGGTTTATGATCCTTTGGATCATGTTGAAAGAAGTTGGTTTGGGTAAGGATCTGGTGTGGGCGCACCTACAAACCCTGGGCGTAGGTGCGTTGATCACAGGTGGGGAGGAGAAGGGGCGCGGATGCGGAACAAGAATGGAAGCGGAGGATCACAGAATCAGATGTTTTGGGCGCACAAGCGCATTCACAGGTGCGGGATGTTGAGCGCGGGAGTGCACGCGCAGAAGCACATATGCTATCGCAGAAGCGATTTGGGATGAGGCAAGACATTTTCGCAAAAGCGGATAAATTCTGCAGAAGTGGACATCACAAAAGCGACCTGATAACCGCAGAAGCGGGATCCCTAGGCAGAATCATATATTTCGAAGATTTTGAGGATTTTATAATTTTTAGAGTTATAGACCTCGGTTTTGGGAGATTGTTTGTGGATATTTCAAGCAACTCAGTGGGGTAAGTATTCTATACCCGAATCTTGTTATATTTCATGAATCCATTGCTTTATTCATCTTTTAATTAGTGATTAAGTTAGAAATTTGGGGAAAATTTGTAGAAATCTTTCAAAATGTAAAATGATGATTTGAAGGATGAATTGATGTCGGAAATTGATAATTTTGGTATGGTTGAATTCAAATCAGAATGGGTATTCGGGTTGCGAGCCTAGGGTTTGACTTTTGGGTTTACTTTTTTGTTTTTGGTAAAGATTGAAACTTTATTATCCGTGTTTATTTCTTACGATTTGAAGTTATTTTGGCTAGATTTGAGCCGTCCGACAGTTATTTCACTCGATAAGTTCATGTTAGAGTAACGGTCTATCTTCTTTGAGCTAAGTATCTTGCCTACCTTTGTGTGGGGGAACTACCCCTTAGGATTTGAGTCTTTGTTGCAAATTGTGTCATGTGAAGTCCGTGTACGCGAGATGACGAGTACGTGCTCGGGCTTATTTGTGGAAATTCGACCATTTAGGGCTCTTAGGTTTTTATGTTCATAAGATATGAAGTTGCTTTGTTATGTTAAATTTCCCATTTACTAGATTCACCCCTACTTGTCTTTTCTGGAATTAATTACTCCATGTTTTACCCTTATTGTCGATTAAGATCTTATGTGCCTTAACTGAAGTTGTTGCCTCTCTTATTGCTATGCTATCCTTCCTGTAATTGTTATCCTTGATTGAAGTTATTATTATCTTTTAGATAATATGCTTATCCATAATTGAATTTGTCGAATCTCTTCCGTAATTGCTCCACCCCAAGTGAAGATTTGTTATCCCTTATTACTGTTGACTTACCCTTAATTGGAGTTATTGATTTATATTATCCCTCTTATCGTTGAATTGAACTTATGTGGGATCATTGCTACACAATATCTCTTCCTTGTTGAGCTATTGCTACGTTGCACCATTATCTCCTATTGTGCCTTTCCTTGTGAGTTCTTTCTTCCGTCTTTTAGTGTTATGGAATTCCAGAGTTGATTTACTTGTTGTATTCTTGTGTTATTGACGTTGTTCCTGTGGTATTCAATGTTGTGTTTGTTTGCACGAGGTTTCTGCCGTGCGGATGTTATTGTGTCACGGGGTTTCTACCGTGCGAATGTTATTTTGGCACGAGCTTTCTGCCGTGCAGATGTTATTGTGGCATGAGGTTTCTTCCATGCAGATGTTATTATGGCACGGGGTTCTTCCATGCGGATGTTATTGTGGCACGAGGTTTCTGCTGTGCAGATGTTATTGTGGCATGAGGTTTCTACCGTGCGGATGTTATTGTGGCACAAAGTTTCTGCAGTGTAGATGTTATTATGGCACGGGGTTTCTGCCATGCGGATGTTATTGTAGAACGAGGTTTTTGCAGTGCAGATATTACTGGGGCACGAGGTTTCTGGTATGCAGATGTTATTGTGGCACTAAGTTTTTTCCGTGCGGATGTTATTATTGCATGAGGTTTCTGCTGTGCGGAGACTACGAGGAAGTACCTCGGGAGGACTCTGTTGTCATTTTCCCCTTTTTGTGTAGATCTAGGTGCCACAATTCTTGTTGATTATTAGCTGGCTGATTGAGCTGTGGAGACTCAAGGTAAACCTATCATCGCGTTCGCAGGCCTCAGAGTCACCTTATAATATTTTCATTGTACTGTTTAATTGTGTTCCGAGCAGTTGTATTTAGGAGTTTTCTGGTAACTCAGTAGAGCTTATGACTTGTACTACCAGTTTGGGGAATTGTAATTGTGTATAAGATATTTATCTCATATTCTTCGTTTGATGGTTGAATTCTTGTATTAAATATGTAAGTGTAGGCTTACCTAGTCTTAGAGACTAGATACCGTCACGACATCCTATGAAGGGAAATTTGGGCCGCGACAAAGTTAGTTTATATCACGACCCGAAATTTCCACCATCGGAACCGTGATGGCGCCTGACATTTTACTTACTAGGCAAGCCAACGTTAGAGAATCATTAAACCAAATTCTTATTTAAATTCAGCAATTAACAATAATTAACTAAGATGAAATATAATAAGTGCAAAATAATATAAAAACCGTATTAGTTACTACCATCCGGATCTGGAGTCACAATTCATGAGCATTCTAGAATTTACTACAAGTAATACTCTGAAAGAAATTCAATTTTCTAAATGAAAGAAACAGCTGCATAGAAAAGATAGACGGGGACTTCAAGGTCTGTGAATGCCGACAAATCTACCTTGAGTCTTCGGATAGCGGTCCAATAGGAAAAATCTCGATCAATCCGAGCCGGTACCAAAATCTGCACAGAAAGTGCAGAGTGCAGTATCAGTATAACCGACCCCATGTACTGGTAAGTGTCGAGCCTAACCTCGACGAAGTAGTGACGAGGCTAAGGCAAGGCACCTACAAATCAACCTGTACAATTTAGCAATGTATATGCAAATAACAGTAATGAAGAGCTAGACAGGAAATATCAGGAGAGTGAAACATGCTGGGGGAAATACGAGAATAAGAACTACAGCAGAATGATAACTGGAATAACTAATATACTATGAATCAATAGAAACAATGAATACAGTAAAGGAAAAATGCACAACATCACCCTTCGTGCTTTTACTCTCAATCTCACCATAAAATCAATAGAAACGGCACGTCATCACCCTTCGTGCATTAACTCTCATATCATGGCACGACATCACCCTTCGTGCATTAACACTTACAATATGGCACGGCATCACCCTTCGTGCATTAACACTCAAAATATGGCACGGCATAACCCTTCGTGCATTAACACTCACATTATGGCACGACATTACCCTTCGTGCATTAACACTCACAATATGGCACGGCATCACCCTTCATGCATTAATACTCTCCCTTACCATAATACAATGCATAAATAACAACAGAGAGATAGAATAACAAGTACAAGCCTTACTTCAACATTTGGTTCCACAATATCAATCTCAACTTTGAAATAAATACTCAATTATTACCAGAAAATCCATAATCATGATAAGAACGATCAATTTAACAACACTAGTATAAACACGTAGCAATTAGGCATAGGAAAGACACAATATAAGAAAAAACGGAAGAAACATGGAAAACCCGTAAATTGGCGGCGCATAAGTACTCGTCACCTCACATATATATCGCTCACATGAATTTCACAGAGCAAATAGTCTAAGGTTCCTAGTTCCCTCAAGTTAGGATTAGACACAACACTTACCTCGCTCCGAAGGCCACTTAATTCTCAATCACCACTTTTTCTCTAGAATTCACCTCCAAACCACTCGTATCTATTCAAAAATGACTCAATAATATCAAATATTTCTAAAGGAATCAATTATATTGCATAAATTAAATTTTCCAAAATTTCCTCCAAAAAGTCAAAAATCGACCCCTGGCCCGCTTGGTCAAAACCCGAGGTTCAGACCAAAATCCATTTACCCATTCATCCCGAGCCTGAATTATATAATTGGTTTTGGAATTCGGCCTCAAATTGAGGTCTAAATCCCTAAATGTCCGAAATCCCTAGTTTCTACCCAAACCCCTAATTCTACCATGAAAACTCTAGATTTTAGATTGATAATTCATAAAATGTAATGGGTAATTGAATGAAAATGGTTTAGAATCACTTACCAACACTTTGGGGAAGAAAATGACTCTTCAAAATTGCCTTTCACTGTTTGGTTTTTGAGGAAATGAATTTTTTGGCTAAATCCCGTGTTTGGATTCTGTTAAATGCTGGGCGATAGTGTGCATCGCGTTCGCGAGGCCGCTGTCACGTTCGCGAAGAGCATTGGCTGCCAAGCCTTCACGTTCGCGAGGCAGTGTTCGCGTAGGCTACCCCACCGGCCTTCACGTTCGCGAAACTTTGCTCGCGTTCACTATGAAGGAAAGACTGACTCCCCCCCCCCAGTGCCTAACACTATGCGTTCGCAGAGGGTGATTCCCCCATTGCTTCATGTTCGCGACCAAGCCTAAAAATACAGATTTAGCACCATGTCAAATCAACTCTGTTTCTCACCAAATTTCACAGACAAGTCCTAAATATCATAATGAACCTGTACCAGGCTCCAGATCCAAAATAAGGACCTGGTACTAACAATGCCAAACATCAATCAATTCTTGAAAACTATTAAATTTCAAAATTTTTAATTTTCATCAAAAATTCATAACTCGAGCTAAGGACCTCCAAATTAGATTTTGGGCATATGCCCAAGTCCCATAATTTGATACAGACCCACCGGGACTGCAAAAACATGTATCCGGGGCCGTTTACCAAAACTGTTGGCAGAAGTCAACTAAAATTAACTTTTAAGGCATAAATTCTTATTTTCATCAATTGTGAACATAAAAGCTTTTTGGAAACATGGCCGGACAGCACACGCAAATCGATGAGGATAAAAATATAATTTTTAAGGCTTAAGAGCGCAGAATCGAGTTCTAAAATATAAGATGACCTTTTGGGTCATCATATTCTCCACCTCTAAAACAACCGTTCGTCCTCGAACAGACATAGAAAAGTACCTGGGCTGGTAAAAAGGTGGGGATATATACTCCGCATATCAGACTCGGACTCCCAAGTGGCTGCCTCAATAGGCTGACCTCTCCACTGCACTCGAAATGAAGGGTAACTTTTTGATCTCAATTGGCGAACTTGCCGGGCTAGAATAGCCACCGGCTCTTCCTTGTAAGTCAAATCCTTGTCCAACTGGATAGAGCTGAAATCTAACATATGGAACGGATCGCCGTGATACTTACGAAGCATGGACACATGGAACACTGGATGAACATCTGCTAAACTAGGCGGCAACGCAAGCCTGTAAGCCACCTCTCCTACCCTCTCTAGAATCTCAAAAGGTCCGGTATACCTAGGGCTCAACTTGCCCTTTTTTCCGAACCTCATTACACCCTTCATGGGTGATACCCGGAGCAACACTCTCTCTCCGTCCATGTATACAACATCACGAACTCTGCGACCGACATAACTCTTCTGCCTGGACTGAGCTATGCGAAGTTGATCCTAAATAATCTTGACCTTATCCAAGGCATCCTTTACTAAGTGCATGCCCAATAATCGAGCCTCTCTCTGCTCGAACCACCCAATTGGCGACCGGCACCACCTACTATATAATGCCTCATAGGGAGCCATTTGAATGCTCCACTGGTAACTGTTTTTGTAGGCGAACTCTGCAAGGGGCAAGAACTGATCCCACGATCCTCCGAAGTCTATAACACATGCGCAGAGCATATCCTCCAAGATCTGAATACTACGCTCGGACTGCCCGTCCATCTAAGGACGGAATGCTGTGCTTAGCTCAACCCGCATACCCAACTTACACTGTACTGCCCTCTAGAAGTGCGAGGTGAACTGCGTACCTCGATCAGAAATGATAGACACGGGCACACCGTGAAGACGGACGATCTCACGAATGTAAATCTCTGCTAAACGCTCCGAAGAATAGGTAACTGTCACAGGATTGAAGATAGCTGACTTGGTCAGCCTGTCCATAAGGACCCAAACTACATCGAACTTCCTCTGAGTCCGCAGAAGTCCAACAAGAAAATCCATAGTGATATACTCCCACTTCCACTCATGAATCTCTAACCTCTGAAGTAAACCACCAGGTCTCTAATGCTCACACTTTACCTGCTGGCAATCTAGACACCGAGCTACATATGCAACTATATCTTTTTTCATTCGCCTCCACCAATGATGCTGCCATAAGTCCCGATACATCTAGGCGGTGCCCGGATGAATAGAGTACCAGGAACTGTGGACCTCTTCAATAATCAGCTCACGATGTCCATCCACATTAGGTACACAAATACGACCCTACATCCTCAAACCTCTGTCATCTCCAATAGTAAACTGGTTGGCACTACCGTGCCGCACAGTATCTCTAAGGACAAGTAAATGAGGATCGTCATCTTGCCGATCTCTGATACACTCAAACAAAGAAGACCGAGCAACTGTACAAGCTAGAACACGTCTAGTCTCAGAAACATCCAACCTCACGAATTGGTTGGCCAGGGCCTGAACATCTAATGTAAGTGGTCTCGCACCAACTGTAATATAAGCAAGGCTACCCATACTAGCTGACTTTCTACTCAAAGCATCGGCCACCACATTGGCCTTCCCGTGATGATACAAGATGGTGATATCATAGTCTTTCAATAGCTCCAACCACCTCCTCTACCTCAAATTGAGCTCCTTCTGCTTGAACAGATACTGCAAACTCCGATTCTCCGTGAATACCTCACATAGCACGCCATAAAGATAGTGTCTCCAAATCTTCAGCGCAGATCATGAACAAGGTAATTCTTCTCGTGAACCTTCAGCTGCCGCGAATCATATGCAATAACCTTGCCACCCTGCATCAACACCGCACATATACCAATACGAGATACGTCACAATATACTGTATAAGATCCTGAACTTGTGGGTAACACCAATACCGGTGCCGTAGTCAAAGCTGTCTTGAGCTTCTGAAAGCTCACCTCACACTCGCCTGACCATCTGAACGGGACATCCTTCTGGGTCAACCTGGTCAACCAGGCTGCTATGGATGAAAACCCCTCCACAAATCGACGGTAATATCCTGTCAACCCCAAGAAACTACGGATCTTTAGAGCTGATGTGCGTCTAGGCCAGTTATGAACTACCTCAATCTTCTTAGGATCCATATGAATAACCTTTGCTGATACAACGTGACCTAAGAAAGCAATTGAACTCAATCAAAACTCGCATTTTGAGAACTTAGCATATAATTGGCTGTCCCTCAGAGTCTGAAAGGACGATACGAAGGTGTTGCTCATGCTCCTCTCGGCTGTGGGAATAGATCAAGATATCATCAATAAACATAATCATAAAGGAATCCAAGTAGGGCTTGAACACCCGGTTCATCAAATCCGTGATTGTTGCTGGGGCATTGATCAGCCCAAATGACATCACTAGAAACTCATAATGCCCATACCGAGTCTGAAAAGCTGTCTTAGGAACATCGGATGCCCTAGTCCACAAATGATCGTAGCCAGATCTCAAATCAATCTTCGAAAACACCTAGGAACCTTGAAGCTGATCAAATAAATCATCAATCCTCGGCAATGGATACTTATTCTTGATGGTGACTTTGTTAAACTGCCGATAATCTATACACATCCTCATCGACACATCTTTCTTCTTCACAAACAATACAGGTGCACCTAGGGTGAGACACTAGGTCTAATGAAGCCCTTATCAAGCAATTCTTGCAACTTCTTCTGCAATTCTTTCAACTCTTGCGGGGCCATGCGGTATAGCGGAATGGAAATGGGATGAGTTCCCGGAGCCAAATTAATGCAGAAATCAATATCCCTGTCGGGTGGCATCCCAGGCAGGTCTGCAAGAAACATCTCTGGAAACTCACAAACAACCGGCACTGAATCCATGGAAGGAACCTCCGTACTAGAATCGCAGACATAAGCTAAATAAGCTAGACACCCCTTCTCGACCATATGTTGAGCCTTCACATAAGAGATAACCCTGCTGATAGAATGGCCAAGAGTCCCTTTCCACTCTAATCGAGGCAACCCCTGCAAGGCTAAGGTCACCGTCTTGGCGTGGCAATCTAATATAGCATAAGAAGGTGACAGTGACCTTGCAGAGGTTGCCCCAATTCCCAATGGTGACCACACATGAGGGATAAACACGATCTACAATAATAGCATCCCTCACTGGCGTGGACACATACACAGGAGCACTCAAAGAATCACGGGGCACAACCAAATACGAAGCAAATTAGGATGAAACATAGGAGTAAGTAGACCCCGAATCAAATAGAACCGAAGCATCTCTACTGTAAACTGAAACGGTATATGTGATAACAACGTCAGATAACTCAGCCCCAGGCCTCGCTGGGAAAGAATAACACTGGGGTTGGGCCCCACCTCTAACTGGCTGGTCTCCACCTTTAACGGTCTGACCTCCACCTCTAACAATCTGGCCTCTACCTTTGGCTGCCTGACCCCTGCCTCTGGCTGGCTGAAGAGGTTCTGACATGAGAACTCTGATGCTGTGAGTCTCGTTGCCCGAGGGAAAAATCTAGCAATGTGCCATGGATCATCATAAGTATAACATAACCTCGGCTACTGTGACTGCTAACCCTGTCGACCTGAGTAACCATTCTAATAACTTTGGACTGGAGGTGTGCTAATAGGAGATGGTGGTTCACTATAGGCTAGCTGGTCAGAATAATACATCTGAGGACCACGACCACCTGAGGCACCATGGGATGCCTGGAGTGCTGAATTAAACGGCCGAGAAAGATGGCCTCTACTATAAGTACCTCTGACTCTAAGTGAGGCACCGTTAAACTCACCGGAATAACGAGGTCTCTTGTTAGACCCCTGACCTCCCTGAGCAAGAACCATCTCGACTCATCTGGCGACATTAGCTGCCTCCTGAAAAGAAATCTCACTCCCAGTCTCCTTAGCCATATGCAATCTAATAGGCTGAGCAAGTCCATCAATAAACCTCCTCACCCTCTCTCTCTCTCGGTGGGAAGCAGAAGAATAGTATGACGGGCCAAATCCACAAAACGGGTCTCATACTAAGTAACAGTCATACTGCCCTGCTGGAGGCTCAAACGGTCGGCGACGCTCCTCTTTCAATGTGATAGGCAGAAACTTCTTTATGAAGAGCTGAGAGAACTGGTTCCAAGTAAGAGCAGGTGACCCAGCTGGTTTGGTCAACAAATAATCTCTCCACCATTTCTTGGCGGAACCAGTCATACGAAATGCAGCAAAATCCACCCCCTTGGTCTCCAATAAACCCATGTCTGTAGAACCTCGTGACAACTATCAAGATATTTCTAGAAATGCTCTAAAATAGCACCACTGAAGCGAACTGGGAAGAGCTTGGTAAACTTGTCTAATCTCCACAAAGACTCAGAAGACATAACTGGCCCTTCTCTGACCTATGCCGCAACAACCGGCTGAACTACTCCGACTGGCTGAGCTGCTGGAGCCTGATACTTGGGAGCTATCTACTTCGGAGTGGGAGTAGTGGGAGTCTGGGCTACTCCTCCATACTGAGAGACTGCTGGTGCCATGAGAAATGCACCGATGTGGGCCACACGCTCTATAAGGCCCACCAAATGGACCAAAGCATCTTGAAGTACTGGATAGCGGTCCAATAGCAAAAATCTCGATCAGTCCGAGCCGGTACCAAAATCTGCACAGAAAGTGCAGAGTGTAGTATCAGTATAACCGACCCCATGTACTGGTAAGTGTCTAGCCTAACCTCGACGAAGTAGTGACGAGGCTAAGGCAAGGCACCTACAAATCAACCTGTACAATTTAGCATTGTATATACAAATAACAGTAATGAAGAGCTAGACAGGAAATATCAGGAGAGGGAAACATGCTGGGGGAAATATGAGAATAAGAACTACAACAAAATGATAACTGGAACAACCAATATACTATGAATCAATAGAAACAACGAATACAGTAAAGGAAAAATGCATAGCATTATCCTTCATGCTTTTACTCTCAATCTCACCATAACATTAATAGAAACGACACGACATCACCCTTCATGTATTAACTCTCATATTATGGCACGACATCACCCTCCGTGCATTAATACTCACAACGTGGCACGGCATCACCCTTCGTGCATTAACACTCACAATATGGCACGACATCACTCTTCGTGCATTAACACTCATAATATGGCACGACATTACCCTTCGTGCATTAACACTCTCCCTCACCATAATACAATGTATAAATAACAACAAGGAAATAGAATAACAAGTACAAGCCTTACTTCAACATTTGGTTCCACAATATCAATCTCAACTTTGAAATAAATACTCAATTATCACCCGAAAATCCATAAACATGATAAAAATGATCCAATTAACAGCACTAGTATAAACACGTAGCAATTAGTCATAGGAAAGAGACAATATATGAAAAATAGAAGAAACATGGAAAACGGGTAAATTGGCGGTGTATAAGTACTCGTCACCTCACATATACGCCGATCACATGAATTTCACATAGAAAATAGTCTAAGGTTCCTAGTTCCCTCAAGTCAGGGTTAGACACAACACTTACCTCGCTCCAAAGGCCACTTAATTCTCAATAACCGGTTTTCCTCTAGAATTCACCTCCAAACCACTCGTATCTATTCAAAAATGACTCAATAATATCAAATATCGCTAAAGGAATCAATTATATTGCATAAATTAAAATTTTCAAATTTTCCACCAAAAAGTCGAATATTGACCCCAGGCCCGCTTGGTCAAAATCCGAGGTTCGGACCAAAATCCATTTACCCATTCACCCCTGAGTCCGAATATATTATTGGTTTTAGAATCCGACCTCAAATTGAGGTCTAAATCCCCAAATTTCCGAAATCCCTAGTTTCTATCCAAACCCCTAATTCTACCATGAAAACCCTAGATTTTGGGTTGATAATACATAAAATGTAATGGGTAATTGAAAGAAAATAGTTTAGAATCACTTAACAACACTTTGGGGAAGAAAATGACTCTTCAAAATCGCCTTTCACCGTTTGGGCTTTGAGGAAATGAATGTTTTGGCTAAATCCCGTGTTTGGATACTGTTATGTGCTGGGCGACAGTGTGCATTGCGTTCGTGAGGCCACTGTCGCGTTTGCGTAGAGCATTGGCTGCAAGCCTTCGCGTTCGCGTAGGCTACCCCAATTGGCCTTCGCGTTCGCGATGAAGGAAAGGCTGACCCCTCCCTCCCCAGTGCCTAACACTACGCGTTCGCGATGAGCTTGTCGCGTTCGTGAAGGGTAATGCCCCCATCGCTTCACATTCACAACCAAGACTTCGCGTTCGCGAAGAAGAAAATTCCGGCCTCATCAGTTTACTCTTCGCGTTAGCGAGAGGACCTCCGCGAACGCGAAGAAGGACATGCCAGAACACCAGAATCTGCAAAAAACCAGATTTTCCAAAGTCCAACCATCCCGTGGCCTTTCTGAAACTCACCCGAGCCCTCAGGGCTCCAAACCAAACATGCACACAAGTCTAAAAATATCATATGAACTTGCTCGCGCGATCAAATCACCAAAATAACACCTAAAACTACGAATTTAGTACCAAATCAAATGAAATTCTCAAGAACACTTTAAAATTCCTATCTTCTCAACTGGACGTCCGAATCACGTCAAATCAACTCCGTTTTTTCACCAAATTTCACAGATAAGTCCTAAATATCATAATGAACCTGTACCGGACTCCAGAACTAAAATACGGACCCGGTACTAACAATGCCAAACATCAATCAATTCTTGAAAACTATTAAATTTCAGAATTTTTAGTTTTCATCAAAAAATCATAACGCGAGCTAGGAATCTCTGAATTTGATTTCGGGCATACGCCCAGGTCTCATAATTCGATACGGACCCACCGAGACCGTAAAAATACGGATATGAGCCCGTTTACAAAAAATATTAATCAAAATTAACTAAAATAAACTTTTAAGGTATAAATTCTTATTTTCAGAAATTTTGAACATAAAAGCTTTCCGAAAACATGCCTGGATTGCGCACGCAAATCGAGGAGGGTAAAAATATGATTTTTAAGGCTTAAGAGCGCATAATCGAGTTCTATAACATAAGATGACCTTTTGGGTCATCACAATTTATGTATGTTATAATTTAAGATTATCTTCTCAAAATCATTGCTATCTAATTATTTCCAAGCACAAAACTTAAAAGGAATATGTCACATCCCAACCTCGGGGAGCGCGACCGGCGCTCAACCGAGTGAACCCGGTCGAGCAAGCCTATTAGACCTTCCCTACCCGACTCATTCATGATCCGAAAAGAGGACGCGTTACCATCTGCTAAATATGGGAGAGATCAGATATATATGCATAAACGTAGCTAGTCCATTTTTTTCATTATATACATTATGCCATAGTAATATTTCAAAATACAACTTAGTCCAGTTCCCACTCTGATACCCATCCACGACCCACATAAACGTCTACAGAGCCTCTAATGATACAAAACACAATTATGACAATGTCGACGACAAGGCCTCGGCTATACCTCAAAATGTGATAACTTATACAAAAGAAGAACTACATGACCCCAGGAAGAAATGGGGCTCACCAAGACTGCTGTGATGAGTGTGAGGGAGAGCACCACTAACTGCGATCAGCGCTATCTGTGATGGAACCACCTACATCCGTTCAAAGATGTAGCGCCCCCGGCAAAAGGGACGTTAGTACTGTCGAATAATACTAGTATGTAAGGCAAACACCAATCTTAGTAGAATGAACAGTGAAACAAAGAGAAGGCAGTCATAATAATTAATAAGTGCTTCACAGAAATTCAAGAAACACCAAGTAAGGATCATATAGTTTCCAATTCAATCTTTTCATCTTTTTAGGTTAATAATCTTTTATGCCAAATGAAACAACTCACAATGCCACCGTAGTTTTACAGGGAGTCCGGTCTCGGCCCGACCGGCTAAGCCATCTCAAGTGAGACATATCCATATCCACATTGTAAATCAATAATTTCAACACAAATGCCACCATGTGTACAGCATGGCGTCCGATCTCGGCCCGATCGGCTAAGCCATCTCACTTGAGACATAACCTCTTTCAATTGCTCACTCAATTCACATTTCTTTCCCATCTTTCATTACATGGCACAAACAGCCTCATTTATTAAGTAGTTCTTAGCACTTGGACATATTTTACAATTCAAGTCTTTCCTTTTTTATTCGTTCAAGTAAGATCATCATTCATGTCGATAAGTACCATCACATAAAGTATTGCACACATAAGGGAAGGAGCTTGGAAATCATAATTACGTTCTCAAATAGCATGATGACACGGTGAATATCAAGAACAATTAGGGAGCATGAATCTTTCAATCCAACACACTAAGCCAAACAATTTTAATATGATCAAGTCGGAATTTACGCCAATTATTTGGACACCAGGAGTTCAATTCTAAGAAGAAGAGAGTTAGCCATACATATCTAAATTGCGCTTCTTTAGACTATACAATTATCTGGAACCTTTAGCAACCTCATTCTATTTTAGCAATATAACAAATTGAACCCAGAATTAGGAGAACGTTCATGGTTCTAGCTCACTTTTTATTTTTCCCACACTCTTTATCACATGCATCCAAGATGAACCAACCTAATACCTATGAAGTATCACACTAGTACCCCATTATAGCTATGTTTGAAATTAAGAGCTGGGGTGATGAGGTCTTACCTTTTAGGATGAAGAATTTGGTGCCTTTCTTGAATATTTCCAAAGCTTTGAGTGATGGTGGAAGATTAATTGATGAAACTTTAGGCCCTCCCTCTAGAACCCTCTCTCTCTCTCTCTCTCTCTCTCTCTAGAAATATCAAAAATGAGCTTCAAAATAGACAAAAGGGGTGTTTTAACGGAAAGGGGGTCGGGTTTTATATTAAGAAAAAAGATGCCCCGGCATAGGTCTGCGGTCGCATATGCGACCGCTTAATGGTTATACGGTCCGCAAAGTGACCGCAGAAATGGCCCTCAGGGGCCTGAACTTTCGACCCAGGTATGCGAACAGTATGCGGTCCGCATACATGTTCTGCGGTCGCATAATGCACAACAGAACTCCATCTGCAGAAATCCAAGAGTAATTATGCGACCAATATGCGGTCCGCATAGTGATTATGCGGTCGCATAATCGACCGCAAAGCTGACCTCAAATTGGCCAAAATTTCTGCTTCACTCTGCGGCTATTATGCGGTCCGCAGAGTGATTATGTGGCCGCATAATGGGCAGCAGAAATGCGTTCTTCTGCGAAATATTTTCTTCTAAATCCGTAGGGTACTGTTTAATCCAAAAAGTCCGAACCGCGACGAGCAAGCTCGCCGTGAAGAAATTCTACAATAATAACGCAGGAATCTATCTTGGCACCACGAAACCCCCCGTTTTTTATTAAAATTTTTATGAGGCCTTACAGAATATAGTAGAATTTAATTATTTATTGCTCCTTGAGAGGCGATAGAAAAATACCTACCCTGAGTAAAGGTCATCCATGAGAATTCATTTACCGGTGGACTACCTACCCTTTACAACAAATTAAATTTCAATAATTATTAAATTCGAACTCGTAATTTTAAAAGTATAATGAATTATGATTCTAGATTCATGTTTGTGTATAACAAATACGATGGATAGAGAGAGAGTGCAAAAATTACTCGATTCAGCTAAACCCGTAAATCATATTGTATATCCAACCTTCTCTCGGGAGGATGTAGGGTTGCTCTCCGTCTTTGATTTTTTAATTGAATGCGTGTACGAGGAGTTTGGCATGCATGCAAATATTAGGAAAGGTGACACATAGTTTGATTGATTTCGCTAGTTTAAGCGAAACCGACTAAATGTGTGATAACATAAGTATTGTTATTAAAGGCAAAATTGGTGAATAGTTGTGTTTTTTAGGGTGTGTTTCGAAAATATTTTTTTATTTTCCCATGTTTGGTTGGCTTAAATATTTTGAAAAATACTTGCCTCATGTACTCATTTTCTTCTGATTGGAGAAAAATATTTTCCATCTCAAAAGAAGAGAAAATATTTTCCTTATTTGTATGGATAATAAATGATCTCCCAACTCAGATTTAACACCATATGTAGTTGATTTCATACTTTCTAGCAATACATAAACGGAAAATTATGATGTCATTTTAAAATTATAATGTCATTTTGAAATTATGATAGGGGTAATTAATTTTAGCCCTTTTCCATATGATTTATGGTGGGTTTCTTTGTACGTAAATCGTGTAGCGGAAAAAAAATAACAAAACTATATGGTTATGAGATTTTTATGTACATAATGATGTTCTTATATGTAATGAAAAGCGAGGAAACAACCGAAGGGATCATGTATATCTCTTCCTTTTGCTGATATCTTTACATTATTTTCACTAAAACGAGGCAAAATTAAATATCATATACAAAAATGATATAAAAGTACACTAATTTCAGTTCATATTATTTATGACATGTTGAATTTATTCCAAAATATTTGAAAATAAATAGCATTCTGCCCCGCATTTATTATTGAAAATAAAAAGTTCATCAGTGGGAAGCCATGTAAAAACAGCACAAATAACAATCATATAATCAAATGACCGAAATGAAAGAATTGACAGTTAGTCATAGAAATCTAGCTAATACCAACAGAATATGAAAGTACATAATAATACTACCGGTATGATAAGGAGAACACTAAACTAACTACCATACTACCCTAATCCTCGACCTACACCTTCCTAGCTATAAAGGGTTATGTTCTCGGTTAGCTTAAGCTGTGCCATGGCTTTCCTAATGTCACGACCCTAATTTTCCCTCAGTAGGATGTCGTGTTGACACCTAGTCTCTACGATTAGGTAAGCCAGCAAGCATAGAGAATAGTATAAATACTACTAAATGTCAGATAAAAACCTCCAAAACTATAATGATAAACTCAACAATACAATAATCATCACTCTCCCCAAAACTTGGTGGAACAGGGTCATAAGCTCTACAAGATAGTACTACAAGTCCCGAACTACAATACTATTTGAAACAAGAAAGAAACGGAGAAATGTCTAAGCAAAAGGAGGCTCCGAGGCCTGCGGACGTGGAGCACATATACCGTGAAGTCTCCAAAAGCAACAACTCAAATAAACTCTTGCGTCCGGTACGGACAGACATACCTGGATCTGCATAAATACATGTGAATAAGCGTAGTATGAGTACACCACAACAGTACCCAATAAGTATCAAGTCTAACCTCGGTAGAGTAGTGACAAGGCTAGGTCAAGACAACTACTAGGATATACTAAGTGGAATAAAAACGTAATAAGGATAAAAAGTATAAAGAGGAGAAATAACTGATACGAAACAAGTGAATAACATGAACCAATACCAGAATTGTAAGCTGTTAGGACCCAGAATCCCCACCCTCATGACCATCATGGCGCCTAACATTTCACTTGCCAGGGAAGCCAATGTTAGAATAGTTTTTATCTATTCTTAGCAGTTCAAATTAAATAATAATCAAGAAACCAAAATAACTAAAATAAATTTAAAATAGAGTGAATAAGCAAACATAAGAGCGATGTCTAAATACCATCACAGAATTGGTGTCACAAGTGCACGAGCGACTACAAATATACAAATAATGGTCTGAATGAAAATAAAATTGTCTGAAATGAATTAAATAACTAGGATAAGATGGAAGGGGACTTCAGGGCTGCCAACGCCGTACAGTTGTACCTCATGTCTCTGAACCGGCAATCAATCCAAGCAATCAGTGATTGCGGACCAACTTCAAAATTTACACAAGAAGTGCAGAGTGTAATATGAGTACAACCGACCCCATGTACTCTATAAGCGCCGAGCCTAACCTCGACGAAGTAGTGACGAGGCTAAGGCAGGTCATTCACAATAAATTCTATGCAATATAATGATAATAACATGAAAGAAACTCAGGAAAAATAAAGCAGTTAACTTATGAAAATAAACTCAATCCTCAAAATTAGTAAAACTGAAAATATCAGTTCTCAGAACCTCGTATGAAAATACTAAAAGCTAAAACAATGCATAATGAATACAAAACACACAATCCGTTATTGCGCGCAACCCGATCCCATCATACAAACTTAATATCCTCCCTAATTCCTTTGTTTCAATATAAAGAATAACAAGTAAAATCCGTTACAGTGTGCAGCCCTATCCTACCATATAATCAGAATCAATATCACGTTCCTTCCATATTTCACCCGTTGCGGCATGCAACCCGATCCATAAATAAAATCAATAAATACAAACTTCAACCCCACACTCGCTTGGTCAAAATCCGAGATTCGGACCAAAACCCGATTACCCATTCACTCCCGAGCCCGGTTATGTAATTGGTTTCGAAATAGGATCTCAATTCCATGTCTAAATTCCAAATTTACAAAAAGAATCCCTAATTCTAACCAAATCCCATATTTTTGCCACAAAAATCCTTTATTTAATGTTGAAAATGTTTGGAAAGTAATGGGTAATTGAAAATAAAATGATTAAAGTTGCCTACTAATGAATTTAGGAAGAAATGCTCTTGAAAAAATCGCATTTAGGTTTTTAGGGTTGGGAGTTCGAACGAAAGGAGCTAAATCCTGTGTTTTCCCTCTTTTGTCCATGCAAAGATGTCGCAATTGCGAACCCTACAAATGCGAAAAAGTCCTTGCAAATGCGAAGAATTCACATCTCTACTGCCATCGCAAATGCGATGGTTTTGTTCGCAAATGCGAACTTGGACATTCTGTTGTTGCGACTATTTTGATCGCAAATGTGAACCAGTTCCCCAAAGCACTTCATCGCAAATGCGAACTATTTGTTTGCAAATACGAACCTGACATTATCCCAAATACGACACCAAATCTCAACTGAGATACTGTGACCTGAGTAAAAACCAGCAACTCCTAACTTTATCCAACACTCTGCTACGTATCCGAAACTCACCCGAACCCCTTTGGCTCCAAGCCAAATATACACACAAGTTTAATAACATTATATAAACTCGCTCGCGTGATCAAAACACCAAAATAACACCTAGAACTATGAATCGAACAGCAAAACAAATAAAATTTTCAAAGAAACTTATGAAATTTCAATTTTTCATATAGGCGTCTGAATAAGTTAGACCAACTCCGTTTTGTACCAAATTTTGCAGAAAAGTCATAAATACTGAAATGAACATATTCCAAGTTCGTGAATCGATATCCGAACCCGGTATCAAGAAAGTCAACCTACGGTCAAACTTAAGAATTTTTTAAACCTTTAAACTTCTAGTTTTCAACAAATTACGTTAGATCAAGATAGGGACTTCCGAATTCGATTCCGGGCATATACTTAAGTCCAAAATCCGGGCAGCAATATAGCGCTTGGGCTGGAGGAGCCCCTGCGGAGTCTGCACACTCTCAATGAGCACAGACGACTATATATATGTGGATCGGGCTGCACGCCGCAACGGGCCTTATGGTCATATATGGATCGGGCTGCACGCCGCAGCAGGTATCGTACAGCACTCAGTGATTGAGTGTGCTGAGCCTTGAGCATAGTGAGAGAGAATGCGAGACAGTGAGATTGAGTACTCTAAGAGTGTGAGTACATGATTCATCTATGAGATACATGGCATTGGCATGCACACTTGACATACAGGCATAAAGATGCATATTTCCTCATGTTATACGGTATCACATCATTCATGACTTTTACACACATTGATATGTGGGCATAGAGAGGTATTTCACACTTGCTATCTGGAAAATAAATGAAACAACTTATTTATTGTGGAAATGTTATTTGAAAAAATTATAGTTTTCAAACTTACTCGTATTTTTGGCATTTTCGGTAAAAAATTAGATTTTCACTAAGATACATGAAAAACATGACTATTTTCTGGAACTGTGAACGAGCTGAGCATTTTACTTCTGAGATACATCTTTTATTACTTGTATTATGCTGTTATGAACTATTGTGGGATATTAGTATTGGATCCGATCTTGGTACAAGATCGTCACTACTTTCAACCTAAGGTTAGGTTTGTTACTTATTGAGTATATGGGGTCGGTTGAACTCATACTACACTTTTGTACCTTGCATGCAGATATTGACTGCTGATGTTGCTGTGTTCGATGGAAGCTGAATTGAAGATGTACCTGCGTCCCGGCTATAGCTGCCTCTTGTTCGTGGTAGCTTTAGATTTGTAAAACTATGTTTATGTACTATTCAAACAGACTATGTATTTATTTCATTTCTATCTTGTAAACTCTATTCTTAGAAGCTCATGATTTGTACTACCAATTCTTGGGGAAAATGTATAAGATACCGATAATTTCTTTCGTTCAATTGTCTTATTAATATTATTGAAATTGAATGGTTATTAGTTTTCTTATCAAGCGGGTTGGGTTAGGTGCCATCACGACTAGTGGATTTGGGGTCGTGAAAGGAGAATATGAAAGTCGTTATCACGTTGAGCCGAAATTTTTATTATTGAAACATCTTCCTTGTTGAGCATTTTACATTCATTGTTGTTGTTAATATTCTTATACACGCTGTGGTAGATCCATGGGCTATTGTGGTGGAAATATTGATATTGTTGATTGTTGGCAAGTTGTAGCATATGGTCATTTGTGGTGTGAGTTATTACAACCCTAAAAATGCTCTCCTCTTTGGTGTGATTTCTGTGAACAGTAGCAGGCAGCGCAGTAACGGCCACTTTGCCATCGTCCGGTGGTGAAAAGCCACCGGACCAGTCTCAAAAGATACACAATCTAAAGGCGTACAAACCCCAATTTGGCGCTACAATAATTTCCAACCCAGATGCTGCACATATTAATTGTGGAGACGTGATTACTGTAGCAAAAAATCACCATGAAATTTTTTAAATTTCCCAGCTTGAATCAGGATCAAATCTTGCAAATAAAACTACATATGCTGGAGGTAATGCTCAATCCAAACCAACAGGTATGTTGACTCAAACACAACTAAAAATAGTAGACTTAGTTCACGGAGAAACAACTCTGGTTTTTGACATGGAGGAACATAAACAATTTGCAAGAGAAGAAGGTTTGCACCAGGCAATCGTGGTTAAAGTATCAGCATGAGCACTAGACTTGAAGGAGATTAAAACTCTACTGCCCAAACAACTTGGAGTTAAGGGACATTGTTTGATTGGATTATTAGCGCCAAGACATGTTTTAATAAGGTTTGATCAGTTTAATGATTTTTTATTTTCCTTGACGCGATCAGTGAATTATTTTGTGCACAAGGGAGAGGAGAGTCAATGTAGAATCTTCCCTTGGTCTATTGGATTTAATCCCAAGGAAGAAACAACAAAGACAATTGTGTGGATATCACTGCCAAACCTTGCGCCAGATCTGTTTGCAAAAAGGCCTCTATTATCTATAGCTTCAGTGGTTGGCATCCCTATTGCAATTGATAAAGCTACTCAAACAAGATCCAGGGCTAGCACTGCTAGAGTTAAGGTAATTATTGTCCTCTCTGATAAATTGCCGAAGAGGATACGATTACAGCATGTTGATAATTCAACTAGTAAGGTTTTGGAGGTTTTCCAGGAGATTATATATGATAACTTACCTGCATATTGCAATGTTTGCAAGCACCAAGGTCATCTCTTTTTGAAAAATTATCCAAAAGAAAAACAGATGGAGGCACATGAAATTGAATTTGTGGGAGATAAGTTTCAAGGAGACTTTAAGACAAATTTTGAATGAAAAAAGAGGCTTGGTTACTGGTGATGAAAGAGCTGGTGTACCTAATTTTAATGATCAGCTAGGCACAACCAAAAAATTGCCGATGTTAGCTGATGGCAATGGAGTGGAATCTGTTGAAACAAAACACGGCGAAGGTCGAGGACCAGATGCTAGTACAAACCAACATATACCAGTTGTCACTCGTGTTGTAATAGTTCCTATCGCAGCTGTTGGTGATGAGAACATTAAGCCTAATACAGGTGTTACATTAGGTCGTGGAGGTGTTGATGAGGTGTTGATGGTTGAGCACGTTCAGAAAAAGCCAGCCATTGTTGATACAAGAATGAAGGATATCCCTGCTGCTACGGGTTTTGCTAGTGCATTGAAGGCTGTTGCTGATCGAGCTAATACACCAACCAAAACTGATATGACTAAACAAAATGGAATTGCTGTTGAGGGTACTGCTGAACAAATAACAGTTGTTGCTGGTGATGTAACATTTCCAATTGTAGCAGCTATTAGTGGGAATACTAAGGATTTGACGAATGATTCAACTGCAGTTTACGATTGCGATTCGAGTGCTGTTACTAAGGGTCGAGCTGCTTGCCAAAAATCTGATGAAGCAGGGCATCGTTAGGGGAAACCTATCTTACAAAAATTAACAGATGGGACAGAAAAAGGAGCTGGGCAAGGAATGCAATCCAATATACAACGCATGAATGAACATGCTAGTAGACAAGAACTACAAGCAAAAGAAAAAGAACCTGGAGTTGTGCAGGTCTTACATTCTAAGCCTATTTCTATTGGAGTGCAAGCAACCCGTTTAGACGTTGATATTGCTATTACATAAGGTGTTGGAAAAACTTCTATTGACCAAGGAAAATCCAAGGATTAACAGGTTACTAAAGTAACTTATAAACATACTGCTGCTAACAGGAAAGGACAGGAACTTGGCAAGGGAGATGTTGTTACTGGAATTCATGGCAAGGGAGATGCTAGTCCAATTGGTGGAACATCTCCTAACAAGAAGGCCGTTGATACGTTAGAAGAAGGTTCTCAACACGGGCAACAATCACATGCTAAGGGTTGATCATTAGTGCATCGATCACCTAGCAAGAAGGTGTCTTCAGATCATAAAAATCTGGAATCGGCAACAGAAACTTTTAGGTGTTCTAACTCGTTTGATGCATTGGTCTATGCACCTGAACATGGTGAGAAATATTTGCAGCATAAGGAGATAAGTGAAAGTTCAAAAAATAGGCAAGAGAGGTCTCAAAGCAATGCAAAAAACCAGCAGAATTCTGGTGTTCCAGTAAATGCATCAAAAGACATTGTTTTAGTTGTGGAGGAGCTAACGGGCAATCAAGCACATAGCTCCAATACTCCGACCTTGCATTTTTCCTGTCCACATATGGAACAAATTATCAAGGATGCCCATAATGCAATGCTATTGCATACTACTATGGTTAAACAACCATTGGTCACGTTGAACACCTCCGTGTTTGAAGTTTCCTCACAATCAAGGGAGTCATTTCGTGAGTATGGGGGTGAGTCTGGGCAGTTGATGCTGTCCAGTAGAAAAAACAATAAAATTATACAAACAAATATGAGGGAGATGATTATTAAATCCCAACTTTGGGCTGACCAATGTGAGAAGGATGAAGATGAGGATTGGTGTGTTGAAGTTGTTGATCAAGAAAGTGCAGATGAAGATGTGCTACCAGTTGCCTCACCAATAATGCCAAAGACAGATGCAAAACTCAAAAGCAAGATAAATTTGAATGCCCCGGAGTTTGTTCCCAGAAATTCTCCAACAATGACTAAGCCTGGACAGCAACAACAACAACAACAACCCAGTAAAATCCCACTAATGGGGTCTGGGGAGGGTAGTGTGTACGTAGACCTTACCCCTACCCCGAAGGAGTAGAGAGGCTGTTTCCGAAAGACCCTCGGCTCAAAAAAAAATATATATATATATATAAAAAGACAAAATGACAAAATGACAAAAAGGAAACAATATTAGTATCACAACAACAATCATAGGATAAATAGGAACACCATGAAATCCAGAAGAAAGATGCAAAGCAAAGGGAGACAATATTAGTAAATATTAGTATCACCACAACAATCATAAGAAAAATAGGAATACCATGAAATCTAGAAGAAAGATGCAAAGCAAAAGCGATAGCTAGTCAATAGGACATGCACTGAAAAGCGAAATAGTAAGCCACAACATTGCCAATAGCTATCTTAGACAAAAACCCTACATGGCTAGTCCCACAATGGTATGAAGTAAGGCACGACTCAACTACCTCCTAACCTACAACCCTAATACTCGACCTCCACATCTTCCTATCAAGTGTCATGTCCTTGGAAATCTGGAGCCTCGTCATATCCTGCCTGATCACCTCTCCCCAATACTTTTTAGGTCGCCCTCTACCTCTTCTCGTGCCATCCATAACCAGTTGCTCACACCTCCGTACCGGAGCATCTGTGCTTCTCCTCTGAACATGTCCGAACCATCTAAGCCTCGCTTCCCGCATCTTGTCATCAATGGGAGCCACATGCACCTTCTCCCGGATATCATCATTCCTAATCTTATCTATCCTAGTGTGCCTACACATCCACCGCAACATCCTCATTTCTACCACTTTCATCTTCTAGATATGTGAGTTCTTGACGGGCCAACACTCAGCCCCATACATCATGGCCGGTCTAACCACTGCTTTATAAAACTTACCTTTGAGTATCGGTGGCACTCTCTTGTCACACAGGACTCCAGATGCTAACCTCCACTTCATCCATCCTACCCCAATACGGTATGTGACATCCTCGTCGATCTCCCCTCCCCCCTGGATAACCGAACCAAGGTACTTGAAGCTGTCTTTACTCGGGATGACCTGCGAATCAAGCCTCACATCCACGCCCTCTTCCCCTGGCTCAGTGCTGAACTTACACTCCAGGTATTCCGTCTTCGTCCTGCTCAGCTTGAAACCCTTAGACTCAAGAGCCTGTCTCCAAACCTCCAGCCTCTCGTTAACACCGGCTCGTGACTCATCAATCAGAACTATGTCATCGGCGAATAGCATGCACCATGGCACATCCCTTTGAATATGGTGTGTTAACGCGTCCATCACCAGGGCGAATAAGAACGGACTGAGCGCAGAACCTTGGTGTAACCCCATTACAACCGGAAAATGCTCAGAGTCGCCTCCTACTGTCCTAACCCGAGTCTTAGCCCCATCATACATGTCCTTAATCACCATAATGTAGGGAACCGACACACCTTTTGCCTCCAGGCATCTCCAAAGAATTTCTCTAGGAACCTTGTCATACGCTTTCTCTAGGTCAATAAACACCATGTACAGATCCTTCTTCCTCTCTCTATATAGTTCCACCAACCTTCTAACAAGGTGTATAGCTTCTGTAGTCGAACGACCTGGCATGAACCCGAACTGGTTGTCGGATACAGACACTGTCATCCTCACCCTCGCTTCAACCACCCTCTCCCACACTTTCATGGTATGACTCAGTACCCCTATAATTGTTACAACTCTGGATATCACATTTGTTCTTATACAATGGAACCACCGTACTCCACCTCCACTCATCCGGCATCCTCTTCCCCTTAAAAATGATATTAAACAACCTAGTTAACCACTCCAAACCTGCTCTCCCCACACACTTCCAAAATTCCACCGGAATCTCGTATGGCCCGGTCGCTCTGCCCCTACTCATCTTACACGTAGCTCCCACGACCTCCTCAACCTCGATACGCCTGCAGTACCCAAAGTCACGGTGACTCTCGGAATTCTCCAATTCACCTAGCACAATATCCTGATCCCCTTCTTCATTCAGAAGTTTATGAAAGTAAGTCTGCCATCTCCTCTTAATCTGGGCATCTTCCATCAATACTCTACCATCTTCGTCCTTGATGCATCTCACTTGGTCAAAATCCCGAGCCTTCCTCTCTCTCAACTTGGCCAGCCGGAATAACTTCTTTTCCCCACCTTTTTTCCCCAGTTCCTCATACATACGACCATAAGCCGCAGTCTTAGCCTCTGTGACCGCCAACTTAGCCTCCTTCTTAGCTGCCTTATACCTCTCTATGCATACTCGCCTCTTCTCCTCACCTATGCTCCCCACTAACTTCAAGTACGCCGCCTTCTTTGCTTCCACTTTACCTTGGACCACTTCATTCCACCACCAGTCTCCTTTGTGCCCACCAGATACGCCCATCGAGACCCCTAACACCTCTCTCGCAGCCTCCCTAATATAGTCTGCTGTCGCTGACCACATAGTGCTCGCGTCACCACTACTCCTCCAAGCTCACATAGCCGACAACCGCCCCTCCAACGCTTGGGCTTTATCCTTAGTTAAGGCTCCCCACCTGATTCTCGGTCTTCCTCGAGTAGACCTTTTCCTCCTCTTTAACATAATACCAATGTCCATCACCAAGAGCCTATGCTGCGTCGCGAGTATCTCACCCGAAATCACCTTGGAATCCTTGCACAACCCTCTGTCACACCTCCTGAGGAGGAGATAGTCAATTTGGGTCTTCGCCACCGCATTTTGAAAAGTAACCAAATGCCCCTCCCTCTTCTGAAATCTAGAGTTCGCAATCACCAACCCAAAAGCCTTAGCAAAGTCCAACAACGATGTACCTCCTCCGTTCCTCTCCCCAAAACCGAAGCCTCCATGCACCTCGCCATAACCACCTGCGGTCGACCCAATATGCCCATTGAAATACCCTCCTATGAATAGCTTCTCAGCAGGAAGAACCTGGCGCACTATCTCATCTAACTCTTCCCAGAAGCGCCGTTTAACCTCCTCATCTAGGCCTACATGCGGCGCATAGGCACTAACGATGTTTAGGGTGCACTCTCCAACCACCAACTTAATAATCATCAATCTATCATTCACTCGTCTAACCTCAACTACAGACTCTTTAAGTTCTCTATCCACTAAGATGGCCACTCCATTCTTACGTTTTTGGACTCCTGAGTACCAAAGTTTATACCCGTCCACGTCCCTCGCCCTCGACCCTACCCACCTTGTCTCCTGGACACACGCTATATTGACCCTATTCTTCTGGAGGATCTTCACCAACTCTATAGATTTACCCGTCAATGTACCTACGTTCGATGATCCAATTCTCAACCTACAGACACCCTTGTTCCCTTTACCTCCATTGCCTCCCACCCCACCCCCTAAACCCTGCCCCACCTCCCACCCCACCCCCCATTCCCCCCGAGGACATGATCTCACTCGACCTTCCCAGACCACAGCCACTATACCTACGGCAGAGTAAGGGGAATCACTATCACACAAGGCAACAGACCAAACCAGAAGAATACAAGTTGCAACAACAGGCACACTAATACGATAAATAAACTAGTACGAGGTAAGATGCCAGCAATTTAACTCACACAACAAAGGGAAACTGGAAAACGGGAGGTACCAACTCCCGCGAGCAGAATAGAAAATTCAAAGCAAGAACAATAGAACCTGAAGTCACCACGAGTGCCGAGAAAGGTATTGTCCACAACAGCTATGTTTTGAAAGTTCCCGCCCGCTTTGCTCGAGGCTCGCCTGGACAGCAACAACATGTTAAATTAACTGCTGGGCAACAACATGTTAGAACAAGCATGCTAGGGGGTACTTCGATGAAAAATGCTGTAACGCCCAACTCTGGGCAGCAACAGTTTCCTACAAACACTCATGTTGCTGCTTGTGTGGATGATCAAAATGTAGCAATAATGTCAATCTCTGGGTAGCAGCAAAAGCGTGAAGGTTAGCACTGGACAGGTACTCCAGCTATATCGTTGGAGGACAGATTGCTTTTGGACGCGTTGGTAAATTCTACACCTTTTCTTCTTTTATCTCCATCACAAACAGTTATCACTGGACAGGGGTTTAAGAACAGGAAAAACATGCAAACTATTGAGCAACATCAAGGCAAGGCAAATGCTTTGATGACACAAGATCTTGTTCAAGACATGCCAAATCCAGTGAATGTGGGCAGATATATGTATGAAGAGGGAGATGAAGATGACATGTTACAACAATGCCAGGCAGAGGCAACACAAAAAGGTGATTTATCACCTATGCATAGCGAAAAAAGCAAGAAGTCTCATACAAGGAAGAAGAGTTGGGACGACAGGGTCAATGAGGAAGCAAACGTTAGGCGACTCCCAATGAGAGTCGCGAAGCAAAAAGTGGTTGCCTCAACCACTTCAACAAGGTCTAATCGATCAAAAAAGAAATGATGATTTTTTCATACATATTGAAGAGGTTTGAAGAAGAAGCCAAGGAGATACAAATTGAAGAGTATACAAAGTTAAAAAAAAAGAGAGGCAAGACTCAATTTTTTACATTTTGTTATTTTATCACTTTTTAAGTATCATTATTTGTAACATCATCATAGAGTATGTTATAAACTCTCTGTTGATCCTAGAATACTTAGTTATTAGTAGTTCATTGTTTCTTCATGCTTGCATATAGATGAGGTATTTTATACCTCAATAGGATTAGTAAGGTAAGGTTTAGTCAAGTATGTGTGTGCTATACTCCTATGCCTTTGGGAATATCCAAGAGGCTATGCGATTATATGCCCTCGTGAGACTTTTGCCGATAGCTACACCATGATCCTCTACGTGAGGCTACCATCATAAGTCAATGTGAGGTGTAAAGGAGTGATTATATAGCGAAGGCCTAGAGGCAACACTACTATAGCTAGCCCCCTTACTTGTACTTTTCCATTGTGGTTTCATTTTTCATTTGTTATTAATACAATAGCTGCTAGGCATGCCTAGTAGTATAATTTGCCAAAAAAAACACAAATTCACAATTCAATTACCAACAACGAAGGTAGATTCGTGATATAAGATAAAAATGAGAAGAGAACACTTACCCCAGTCCACAAGATGAAAATTGCTCTAATAATCATCTCAATACGATCTTGGAAATGTTAAAATGAAGCCAAATTCGCGAACCTTTGTATTTATCATTCTACCCATCACTTTCGCACCTGTGGCACATTAGCCGCTTCTGCGCCGTCGCATTTGCGACCAAGAAAATGCTTCTGCGGAGAAGCTCCGGAGGTCTGCTTTCACACCTGTGGTAAAATACCCGCATCTGCGCACTCGCAGGTGCGCGCCCACTTGTCGCTTCTACGCTTCCAATCCGCTTATGCGCTCAACTCACCGCATATGAGCCTTCGCAGATGCAAAGCAAATCTCCGCTTCTGCAGAACCCTACTCCCAGCAATATTTCCGCTCCTGCGACCCTTTCGTCGCTTTTGCGACCCTCGCACTTGCGCAAACCAGCCGCAGGTGCGGTCACACCAGAACTAGCAATAGCAACATTGAAAAATGATTCGAAATCAATCCGAAACGCGATCGAGCCCCTCGGGACCCCATCCGAATATACCAACAAGTCCAATAACATAACACAGACCTACTCGAGGCCTCAAATCATGCATAACAACATCGAAACGACGAATCGCACCTCAAATCGAAATCTATGAACTTTGAACTTTCAAATTCAATAACGCGTGTCGAAACATAGCAAATCCATCCAGAATGACTTCAACTTTTGCGCACAATTCCAAAATAACATAACGAACCTATTCCAATTCCTAGAATCACAATCCGAATCTGATATCAAAAAGTCCACTCCCGGTCAAACTTTCCAAAAATTTTAACCTTCGCCATTTCGAGCCAAATTCAACACGGACCTCCGAATCACAATTCGGACGCGCTCCTAAGTCCGAAATCACCCAAACGAAGCTAATGGAACAATTAGAACTCTGTTCCAGGTTCAAATTTATAAAAAGTCAAACTTGGTCGACTCTTTCAAATTTAAAGCTTCTAGTTGAGAATTATTCTTTCAAATCAATTCTGAATAACCTGAAAAGCAAAACCGACGATTCACATAAGTCATATGACATCATAAGGAGCTACTTATGCCCTCAAACAACTGAGCGAAGTGTAAATGCTCAAAACGACTGGTCGGATCGTTACGTCCTCCCCTACTTAAACATATGTTCGTCCTCAAACGTGTCCAGAGTTGTTCTCAAAGCCATCAAACTGTTGTATAACCTTGCCATGCCCATACCCGGGGGAGATCCAACGTCACCCTATCCCATACAGGTCCGATAACACAACATAACTAAAATTTCTCAATTCAACCTAGCCCACAAGCCTTCGAATCAAATTTCTAACATCCGGAGTTTCTTATAAGATCAGAATTTTGCATCTACATACCGTATAAGTCTGAACAAGCTGTACCAAAAGCTGTAACCATAACTCAAATACTCAAATTCAAATACCACATAGCTCAAATGCTCGAAGCAATGATTTCTAATCACAGTAGCTGCTCAAATCAACCAAATGCAGGTAATAAACTTCATATCAAATACAACCTCGTTCTAAAACCTTCGTACACTGCCTATGATGAAAGAAACACACAGAACTCATAACCATTCATCAGATCAACCAGTCATGGAATTCCCACTCATTCGACAAAACTATAGCAAATTCTAAGTTGACTTTCGATATTACCCTTCCAAACATGCTGCAATCAATTCCGATAGTATCCATCCTAGGTCCAATAATCTCATCTCATCCAACACGACCACTCTAGTGACATGCCACATCAATACAATTTGATGCCATAACCCGTGTAATCCGTGCACCAATAAGCAACCTTCTAAATATACTCAAATCATGGAAAACTGATTTAGATGGGAGAACTATCTCGCAAGATCCACAAGTACCACCACAACGCAATGCTAAGAACCTATCACACACTGTTTAACCAAAACACACGAATCTAACATAAAGGATCAGATCTTAACATAACTCCGCTGCAATGCGTGACCATAACCAAATACTGGTCCATATTAAATACCTCAAGCCACCCTGCTAAAAATCAATAACCATGCACAATTCGACATCAAGTACTCCAAGTGCATTACCATAACCACGGAAAAGCAAATGACACAATGCCACACAAAACCCGAAAGAACATAACCAATACTCAATCAACCAAGCAATACCCAATACTCTTCTCGCTCAAATTCCGCTATAAGGCCCAATAGAACCACATCATATGTGCATATAACCAACGAATCATAACTCCTCGTAGCATAGAAGAGTAACGCACAAATTATCTCAAAACACGAATAAGCTCAACAACAATCGAATGGCACATCCCTGAACAATAGCAGTATGGAGCCAATCAGTCCGGCTCGGTGTAGAATACACATCCTAATTGGGCCTACCAATGGACCCCCAAATCGACTTTGGTCACTCACAAATAGATAAATAACCCTCCAAAAATCCACAATGACTGAATCATAACACATACTATCTTCTGGCTAGATTCGGCCACAACCTCATAGTCCACAACTATGAAACAATCTGCTCCTGAGAACTCTCAGCCTCCAAATCCATAAAACACACGAATCACCATATCTGATTCCATCTCCACCGCCAGAATGTTTAACACATCTCTCATACGCGATCATCCCACGCAAAATACTTCTAAAATTCTTCCATACCACATAAAAACATTTGAATATCAGCAATCGATTAACCAGGAGAGTGCCGCAATACCAATTAAGTACCCATTAGTAATATCATTTACCTAGTCATCTGAAACTGTCCATGCTGCCTACAAATTTATGTCCTTCCCTTCAAAATTGAACTGTGACCTTGCACATGTAAATCTCAATTCCACACAACACACCACATCTGCCATGCCATCCTATGAAGAGTACAAGAATCTCATAATCAACTCTGAGTCACAAGCAGAATATATACCCGATCAGTCAAAAACCTTCCATTAATCTCATCCCGGAGAAAATCCCAACACACAACATATTTGTTACACCCCATATTTTCGTACGTGAGAGTACGCCATAAATAAATTAATGAAAGCTCGGGATTGAGATTATTTTGAGGTTATAAGTATTATGCTATTTCGAACAAGTGGTAAGTAAATTCATGAAGGTGAAAGGGTAAGCGAATCGAAGAAAATAAGTTTCATCGAAGTTTAACATTTTGGTATAAAATACGGTCCAAACTATAATACCCAGTATTTATGGACTTGTGCCCTACAAGGTACCACATGACCATGATAGTAAGGTGTATAAGGTCTGCTAAAAGTAAGTAGTATTTTAAATAATTTGAGATAATTCTTAATTATATGGATAATTGGGTTACTTAGTGATTTTGATTGGATAATTAATTAAGAAATTAAAGTTTTTGGATAAGTCTAACCCCCCACCCCCCCAAAACGTGGCAGTCCAAGGAGGTCTTGATCCAAGCCAAATAATGAGTCTTAACTCATGTAACAAGTGGCTTATTTAGAGAAGTTTTATGGCCAAGTCGTCTCCGAATTGGGGCCCACACCCACTAGGATAAAAGAGCTCTCTAAATCACTCAAGGGAGGTGCTTATATTGAAAGGAAGCTTCAACAAGGTTAATGAATTTCAATAGCAACATAATGCTTCAAAACATTTCATACGAAGACCATTTTATACTATATAGCGTGATATTTTACAATTTTAAGGAGTACGATGCAATCTTTATCAAGAATATCATACGGATCTTCCCCTACTTCGATTCGCCGTTACGTGTTTTATCCCAAAAGAAGTGTGTTAGAGGGATTGTTAAGAGAATCGACTCAAGTATGTTAAGGCTATCCATTCTTTCTTTTGGCATGATCTATACGACAAAATTGAATAAAGCAAATGCACAATTTCCATAAATGACTCTATTCATAGAAATACTAGAGATGCTTATGTTCTTGATTCCCCACGTGTAATATTATTCTATCATCTGTTCATGGGTCTCAGAAAATATGTAACTTGATAAATTTATTTTATGACATTAATCAAAGGCATAATGGTCTTATTACATTCCGAAAGATTTTATTGACGTACTTCTCATGCATTGCATTCATTTATACATGTACATTGACCCATGACCAGATGGCGTTATATATGCGTATATATGTATATATATGTATATGGGATATGGAAAGAGGTTAGGGCATTATATACGCACTACCACCTGATCAGCTGGTATACGTTGATGATTTGCCCACAGTGGCAGAGATGATATGATGGGATGCCCTCAGAGGCTTGATGATGATATGAACACATATACCCATGCATGGTATGACATTTATACGCATATGCATGAAATTATAATATTAAATGATTCACAGGGATATTCAGATATACATGTTGAGTCTTTTACTCCATGTTTCTCTAATGTTTATTGTTTACTGATTTTCATTTCTTACATACTCGGTACATTATTTGTACTGACGTCCCTTTTGCCTGGGGACGTTGTGTTTCATGCCCGCAGGTCCTGATAGATAGGTCGAGAGTCCTCCAAGTAGGCTATCAACTCAGCAGAAGATGTTGGTGTGCTCCATTTGCTCTGGAGTTGCTTATTTGGTCAGTATAATTAGGATATGTATTGATTGGTATGGCGGGACTCAGTCCTGACCTTTATGATACTTATGTATTCTTAGAGGCTTATAGACAAATTTCATGTGTACGGATACTTGTATGGACTTGTGGGCCTATGTTTTGAATTTATAAATGATCATGTTGGCCTTATAGGTCTGTATGTCACGTGTATAAGTTGGTATTTCATGTTGTATTCTACTTGTCTCACAGCAGCCCTTCCGACTCAGTTATCTATGATAGTATGATACGTTATGTTGGTACTCGGTTGAGTAATGTACCGGGTACCCGTCGTGACTCATCGGTTTGGGTCATGATAGGAGTGGTATCAAAGCAGTTCTGTCCTAGGGAGTCTACAAGCCGTGTCTATTAGAGTCTTGTTTATGGGTGTATTGTGCACCACACTTATAAGCAGGAGGCTACAGGGCATTTAGGACTGTCACTCTTTCTTCTTACTCTAGATCGTGTGGTAGATCTCACTTGTAAGAATTCAAACTCCTAAATTTGATTTTATTCATTATACAACGATACCTATATCCAGAAAGACAGTTGGTAAGAGATATAGTTATGGAAGAGTTGAGTCAGGGAAATTCGATTTTTGCATCATGCTTATGATGGATAAATATGAGGTATTCAGCAAATCATGTGTGTACTAAGATGTGTAAGCTTCTTGATGAGGATTCCTAAGGGCAAGAATGTCTATCCACTCTTACGGTAAAAAAGGAATAAGAGAATCGGAAGGTAAACACAAGTTTCAGCAAGTAAAAGAAGCAAGGTGAAGAAGGGTACGAGGTACCCAGTTAATGAAGGTTAACAGTAATTACAATTCAAGCAGAGAAATATAAACATTCTGAGTTACTTTCAACAGTAATGGAGATATATACAATTGATCACACCCATTTCAGTTATGCCCTACGGGGGCTGACAGGTGTAGTTTAAGAGAAGGACGGGATATCCGGATCCGGATCCGGACGAGGTTAGAGTAACCCAAAAGGTGAATGGATTATTTGTGTCAGTTGATATTTTTGAAGGATATTACAAATGTGGTAATAGATCTCCTTGTAATACACCCAGATGGTGCACTCTAAAATAGTACAGCTAGATATGAGTACTACAGAGATAGGCATTGGAAATCCTGAAGGGATAAATATTATCTTAGTGTGGCTCCCGTCTCTAGTAAAGAAAGAATTTTAGGCAACCCGAAGAGCCAACAGATGAAGCAAGGGGAGCTAAAAGCAAAAGAATGTCTTGTTAAAGTTTTCAGAATAAAGTGATAGATAGAAATATTAGTAGGGAAATAAGAAGGGAGATAATGAAGAATTATGAGTAAGTGTGATGCATGGATGACAACGGTAAAAACAAAATCATAGTATTACATAGTCTATAGTCAAGTGAAGGAAAAGAGGAGAGGTGACAGGCCCTGAGACAACAAAAGAGTATAGGCCATAAAGTCATATCCTCATTTCGAGAAATAAGTTCGTGAATCTAAAAGGAAAAGTTAGACCCCAGAGTAATAGAAATCAATATGGGCTGGTGAACAAGATAAACTAAACATGAATTAGGGACTGGGTGATTTGATTATGGTCGACATCATGAGAATTTCAGATTGCTTTCCGGCGATAATAGAATGGACAACAAAAGAATATTCATGAGAAATTTAGAGAAAGGATATTCAGGAAGACGCTTCCCTAAAGCAAGCAATGTGAGCAAAGTTAAGCTTAAGGGACTGTATGTGCCAGTTATACTAAGTGTCACCCTTGCAAGTAAGGAAATTTGTTATCCTTGGTACAGAAGGATTACCACGAGGCAAGTAAGGATCATCAATGATGTGAAAATATGCCAAAGATGAAGAGGTAAAACATCTATACGTAGATCATCATAGCACTAAATGTTAGTACTCCCCTAAAGGGGGAATATGGAATGATGTGGCATTAAGTCAGAATTAAGTGGTTCTAGTAACTATGGAATAGTAAAGGAAGAATGCGATAAAAATTAGAAAGGAATGAGATTGCACTTATTCAAATCTTATAGATATGTTACGATTCCAGAACATTATGCAAACATGACATCAAGGAAAGGAAATAAGGGTTCCTGCTCGGGATGTTATTGATAAATAAGGAACCAGTACGAAAGGTAAGTTAAAACAAAGGAAATAACCCAAGAAAGATTACGTGGAATATTGATATGATAATGGGCCAACGAGTAGTTAGTAATTGACTCAGGAAGAGCCTAGTTATGGCTAAACAGGTGGTTACAGATGAGTCAGCAGATCGTGCAAGATAAATATAGTAAAACCCAATATAGTGAATTCAGCCTCGCAGTAATGTCATTATGATACTTGAGAAATATTCATATAGGAATTGGGGTAGTTAAAAGTACCGTATGAGTATTACGGGAATAAAAGAGAGTGCCATTGGGAAGACAGTCAAAATGTCAGTTCAGAAGCAACCCTACAAGCACAAGGGCATGTAAGTAAGTAACAGCGGATAATTATAGGCAATGAAGGACATCAAAAGGTCCTTCAAATATACAATGTACAAGAGTCAGAGGATCCTCCCTAAGTACTACAATGAAAGACTAGCAGAGGAAATAAAGAAGAAGGTTTCAACCTAAGCTTAGTGATTTAAAGAGGGAATGGTCTTATAACAACAGTCTCACAATGACATTGTATATACTCCATAAGAAAGTGGCACCTACTGTGACTAATGAATGGGAAGTAAAAATCAAAAGTAATATTCGAGATCATATGAGTTGCACGAAAACTCCATCATGTGTGGGAACTAAGATAAGCTAAGTATGCATGCAGCAAGGGGCAGAAAGACCAGGAAAGGTAATAGCCTACGTTTAAAGAAAGTTGAGAAGGAGCGAAAGGAATTATTCGATCAATGATCCAGAGTTAGTTACTTTATGAACGCACTTAAGGTTTCGGAGTATTATCCATGCAGCATATATGTGACACTCATATAGCCGTAGAAGACTTCGGTATAAGTAAAAGAAAGAATTGAGCCCAGGGCATAGACAACAGATTAAATTGTTAGACGATTGTGTCATGGATAGTCCATAGCACCCATGAAAGGCTAAAGTAATAACTAATCCCAGGAGCCGCATATCGGAAGATAGCTTAAGCCTATATGAAGGCTGATCAAAAGGAAGAGGTAACTAAAGAGTTACATCAACTCAATAAATTAGGAGTCTAATTATTGGACCAATAAAATTTTAGACCTCGTGATTGAGAACATTGCAGGATCACTCTTAAATACAAAAGAGATAGTACATTAGCCGTATTCTATAACAGCTCTACGATAAAGCCAGTCAAAAAAGTACCAGCCTTATAAGAAGTCAGTTTGAAGCTCTCACCAGATTGTTTATGCACCAAAGGTGCAGGTATTATGATAGAGCTTCAAGTTGTGGATATGAATTATACCTATGTGAAAGGGAGGTCATGAAAGATATAGAAGATGTGATGCGAGATTTTAAGGTAAGTAAGGTAAAAGTGAACAACGTATGAGATGCTTAAATGTAGAAGGTTGGGAATAGTCTGTACTTCGGATAGAAGGCTAGAAGAGCGGGGATTCAGTATCCAGGAATGATAGTGGCGTCGTCAGTGGCATATCTTCTAACCTATAGTTTCTAAGTGTCGAAAGGTCTAGCTAAGAGATTAAAGGGGAGTTAGAGACGATGCGATGTCTCGCTTGATGTTCCAGAATAACACAAGGAAATCTATGGTGCAAGCAAGTTAAAGGAAGATTGCGAGTAGTATAAATAGATATGTGTAGGTCACAAGCTAAAGTATGGTAAATCGACAAGGTTTTAGGAAGACAAGAGTAAAAATAAGAAAAAGGCAAGTTTGAAGATGGCGAAAATGGATAAGTGCTCAAGATTAAGCCCATGAAAACAAGAGAGCCGATGGTTTCTCTAAGTTATAGAAAGTTCAGTATTGCGTGAATGAACTCAAAAGAGTCTAAGACTAGTAGAATTTAGAGGAGATGTAATGCTACCCTGGTAGTAGAATGAAGGTATAATTGTGATGGATGAAGGATGACGTTTCGGCCTTCGATTAAGTAATGATTTCATGAATTATACAGGATTAAAATACCCACGTAAGGTAAGATCACATTGGGAAGCTATCAAATATGATTATGGAAGTATAGTATCGTATTGCCCCCAGGTGGATTAGTCTAATCACTTCAAATATTCCTCGATGCAATGTAAGCCCTAGTGCAAGGTATTACGTAAGAAGTTTCAAGTTATCGGTGGTATATTGTAGATCAATATTGAGGTGAATCAACAATGAATGGAAAAAAGTCACAAAGTATGAGATGAGAATTAAGTCGTGATTCTTAAGATGAACATTAATGAGGAAGCATTAAAAGACCTAGATTTATACATATGGGATAAGCAACAAGAGTAAGCTGGAATTTGGTAGCAGACCTCAACAACTATAAATCGAAGTAAGAGTTATGGTATAGTATGACCTACCTAGATGAATTAAAGTCATATGGATGGATAACCGGGTCTATAAAATAAGATATAGAAATATTGGTAAATTCAATAAAGTACCGAGCGAAGAACTTCAGTATACCTATAGATTCCCAAATGGACATCTTATCAAACTTTGTATATGTTTACAAAGTGAGGGCTAGAGATTGGCTAAAAACTGGAGGACAAAGTCAGAGTCGTACATGCAGCGTGATAAAAGGTAACAACGATCACAAGATTGGAAAGATTCCGATCACAAGTCATGGTGTGAGAAAGAGGCCTAAAAGGGGGGGGGGGAATGCCGTGGCCTTTGGATTTATTCACAAAATAGTTGCCTAAATGGCAAGGAGCGTACTAAACTATTCAAAAGACAAAAGTTACGAAAATGATAAGTGTATCAGTCAATATTCGAGGACGAATATTCCAAAGGAGGGAATGATGTTACACCCCATATTTTCGTACGTGAGAGTACGCCATAAATAAATTGATGAAAGCTCGGGAATTAGATTATTTTGAGGTTATAAGTATTATACTATTTCGAACAAGTGATAAGTAAATTCGTGAAGGTGAAAGGATAAGCGAATCGAAGAAAATAAGTTTCATCAAAGTTTAACGTTTTGGTATAAAATACGGTCCAAACTATAATATACGGTATTTATGGACTTGTGCCCTACAAGTTACCACATGACCATGATAGTAAGGTGAATAAGGTCTGCTAAAAGTAAGTAGTATTTTAAGTAATTTCAGATAATTCTTAATTATGTGGATAATTGGGTTACTTAATGATTTTGATGGGATAAGTAACTAAGAAATTAATGTTTTTGGATAAATGTAACACCCCTATCGTGGCAGCCCAAGGAGGTCTTGATCCAAGCCAAATAATGAGTCTTAACTCATCTAACATGTGGCTCATTTAGAGAAATTTTATGGCCAAGTCATCTCCTAAGTGGGGCCCACACCCACTAGGATAAAAGAGCTCTCTAAATCACTTAAGGGAGGTGCTTATATTGAAAGAAAGCTTCAGCAAGGTTAATGAATTTCAATAGCAACGTAGTGTTTCAAAACATTTCATACGAAGACCATTTTACACTTAATAGCGTGAGCTTTTGCAATTTTAAGGAATACGGTGCAATCTTTCTCAAGAATATTATACGGAACATTCCCTACTTCGATCCACCGCTACGTATTTTATCCCAAAAGAAGTGTGTTAGTGGGATTGTCAAGAGAATCGACTGAGGTATGTTAAGGCTATCCCTTCTTTCTTTTGGCATGATCTATACGACAAAAACAAAACGAGCAAATGCACAATTTCCATAATTGACTCTATTCATAGAAATACTAGAGATGCTTATGTTCTTGATTCCCCATGTGTAATATTATTCTATCACCTGTTCATAGGTCTCAGAAAATACGTAAGTTGATAAATATATTTTATGACATTAATCAAATGCATAATGGTCTTATGACATTTCGAAAGATTTAATTGACGTACTTCTCATGCATTACATTCATTTATTCATGTACATTGACCCATGACCAGATGGCGTTATATACGCGTATATATGTATATATATGTATATGGGATATGGGAAAAGGTTACGGCGTTATATACGCACCACCACCTGATCAGCTGGTATACGTTGATGATTTGCCAATAGTGGTCGAGATGATATGATGGGATGCCCTCAGAGGCTTGATGATATTATGAACGCATATACCCATGCATGGTATGACATTTATACGCATATGCATGACATTATAATATTAAATGATTCACAGGGATATTCAGATATACTTGTTGAGTCTTTTACTCCATGTTTCACTAATGTCTATTGTTTACTAGTTTTCATTCCTTACATACTCGGTACATTATTTGTACTGACGTCCCGTTTGCCTGGGGATGTTGCGTTTCATGCCCGCATGTCCCGATAGATAGGTCGAGAGTCCTCCAAGTGGGCTATCAGCTCAGCGGAAGATATTGGTGCACTCCATTTGCTCCGGAGTTTCTTATTTGATAAGTATAATTAGGATATGTATTGATTGGTATGGCGGGGCTCAGTCCTGACCTTTATGATACTTATGTATTCTTATAGGCTTCTAGACAGATGTCATGTGTATGGATACTTGTATGGCCTTGTCGGCCTATGTTTTAAGTTTATAAATGATCATGTTGGCCTTATAGGTCCGTACGTCACGTGTATAATTTAGTATTTCATTTTGTATTCTACTTGTCTCACGGCAGCCCCTTCGGCTCAGTTATCTATGATAGTATGATATGTTATGTTAGTACTCGGTTGAGTAAAGTACCAGGTGCCTGTCGCTACCCATCAGTTTGGGTCGTGACAATATTTCTCACGCCGATAGGAAATATACTCCTCGAACCGTGGTAAAACCCAGTGGGAACTCTTTGAAACCTATTTGCACATAACCAAGCAATCAGAACTGACTCTCTCTAACTCACCAAGACATGCAGGTCGCCAAAACCCAAGAACATGGCCACGAAACACCTGTGGAGACTAGCCACATTGTAAGTACGCAAAGAACTAATTTTATCCATCACTGTGCTGATCTAACCTACTACCACACTGTCCTATTTCTCCAAGTCCCTTCCAAATTGCCTTCAAATTGATACTTCTCCTTGCTGGAACACCACGAACCTTAACCATAATTTGCCACTCAAGAGACCCTTGTATAAAACCACAACGCCCTAAGGCCCATAAGTCGCTGACTCCCCCTTTAAGCACCCCAAAGAATCACAACTGAGATACCCATTCTAAAGAGACCTTATGTGAACCTAAGACTGTTTCCTTCACCTTCTCGACGCATAAATGCATAATCCACAATGGTATAAGAATGCCACAATTCTCGACACCATCCTATGTAAATCTCAGTTTCTAGCCATGTACCAATCTTGAAAATTCCAAATTGCTACATATAATTCTTGAATGCATTAGAACCATTTTCGAAAGTCATCCACTCTGCTCAAATCTCAATTACACCTACCCAAACGGGCCAAACGACTAGTGCCCCATTGGCACGATGACACCCAAAGGAGTAACCCACACTCCTAAATAACCGAGCAAATTCCTACTCCATGTACACTACATCCTTCATGAATAACTACTCAATTATTTTATGATTCCCATATACCTATAGAGTGTAATACAACCTGTATCTAGAAATTCCTTTACCCGAGTCATCCTTGATCTCGACCCCTGCAAGTCATAACTGATTCACCATTATACCCCAAATCAAAACCAATACAACGTATAACCGTGCAATCAACTCGTCAGTAGCAGACTCCCCCACTTAGCTCAAGGCCACAAAATATAACACTTGATAAGATCACGATACCCATACTCTATTACTGCCATAATCTTGCACTAAAATTCAACTAAATTCGTCGCAATCCCATGTAACACAAACCATATAATACCTTAAATCGTCTGCAAATCTCTCATTCACCCTTGTAATAGTCAAGCCAACTTACACAAGCGATCTAAGCTCAAATTGCAACATATATTATTCACTGGTAAAAGAGAACTCTCTACAAAATATCATAAGGACCACACAACCTCAGGAAACCTCGCAGGAGATAACCCGCTTGCTCTGCCTCAAACCGACATCTCTCTATACCCTTCCACAGTCACGACTACTACGCAATCACTTAATCTTCTTGATTCTGAACTCATCAACAAGACATGAGAATCTACTTCACTCAACAACTAAACAACATGAGAGATCCCTCAACACACCTATAAGTCGAGACCATACGCCAAATCAAGATAGAAATCAAACATCCCTTAGTCCTTGCTACATCTCAAGTAAACTCTTCTTGTCACATTCGAATAATCCAAACACATTTCGCAGCCTCAGCATACTCACCCCATAGTCCTCTAATCACAAATTCCTCTAACAAGGACACCACCGGATATATAAGTCCCACAAACATGTGTTCACATAACTGAAATCTCTGTGCTCAAGCCACGTTCAAAACCCGGCTTCAAGTCCTCCAGACTGGCCAATCATCAACACACCAAAATCACATATGGTACCTCAACCATAGAATTATAAGCCGTCGGCACATAGCCGCTACCGAGCGCTCACATGCGCACACAAATGCATGGAAGGAATTCAAAGAGTTATGCTTCAAGCTGAATCAATGCCGCAAGATAAAGAAAGAAAGATGGGAAGTATATACTAAATGTCTTGTAGCCTCTCGAAGATAGGTATGGATGTCATCATACCGGTCCGCAAGACTCTACTAAACACTTGCTCATGACTTGTAGAACCTAGGGCTCTTATACCACCTGTCACGACCCCAAACCCACTAGTCGTGATGGCAAATAACCCAACCCGCTAGGTAAGCCAACTAATAACCATCCAATTTCAATAATATTAATAAGACAATTGAACAAAAAAAATTATCTGAATCTTATACATTTCCCCCAAGAACTGGTAATACAAATTATGAGCTTCTAAGAATAGAGTTTACAAGGAGGAAATGAAATAAATACATAGTCTGTTTGAATAGTACATAAACAGAGTTTTATAGATCTAAAGCTACCACGAACAAGAGGCAGCTACAGCCGGGACGCAGGTATATCTTCAATCCATTTCCTATCGAACACATCAACATCAACAACCAACATCTGCACGCAAGGTGCAAAAGTGTAGTATGAGTACAAGCGGCCCCATGTACTCAATAAGTAACAAACCTAACCTTAGGTTGAAAGCAGTGACGAGGTTGTACCAAGGTCGGGTCCAATACCAATATCCGACAATAGTTCATAATAGTGTAATACAAGTAATAAAAGATGTATCTCGGAAGTAAAATGTCCAGCTCATTCACAGTTCCAGAAAATAGACATGATTTTCATGTATCTTAGTGAAAATCTAACCTTTTACCAAAAATGCCAAAAATACGAGTAAGTTTGTAAACTGTAATTTTTCCAAATATCCTTTCCACAATAAATAAGATATTTCATTTTGTTTCCAAATAGCAATTGTGAAATACCTCTCTATGCCCACATAACAATGTGTGTAAAAAGTCATGAATGACATGATACCATACAACTTGAGAAAACATGCATCTCTATGCTTGTATGACATTTGTGCATGCCAATGCCATGTATCTCATAGATGAATCGTGTACTCACACTCTCAGATTACACAATCTCACTATCTTTCATTCGCTCTCACTATGCTCAAGGCTCAACACACTCAATCACTCAGCGTTGTACAATACCTGCTGCGGTGTGCAGCCCGATCCATATATGACCATAAGGCCCTTGCGACGTGTAACCTGATCCACATATATATAGTCGACTGCGCTCACTGGGGATGTGTAGACTCCATAGGGGCTCCTTCAGCCCAAGTCCTATATTGTTGCGGCGTGCAGCTCGATCTAATATTGTTGTGATGTGCAACCCGATCCAATTTTATTGCGGCATGCAACCCGATCCAATTTTATTGCGGTGTGCAACAAGATCCAATAATACAACAAAATTGGATCGGGTTGCATGCCGCAATAAAATTGGATCGGGTTGCACATCGCAACAATATTGGATCGAGCTGCACGCCGCAACAATATATATATATATATAGCCCAAAGGCTCGATGCGGCGTGCAGCCCGATCCATATAAAATATAATCAATATAATATGCTGCGGCATGCAACCAGCTTCCAAAATGTCACTCTCACTCAGGCCCTCAGCCTCACTCAGTCAGCAATCTCTCCAGTATCACTCACGGGTTCACAATGTCATGAAATTAGCTCGGCAATAATGATATGATGTATCAATAAATAATATCTGAGATTGAGATATGGTATGAATGCACGAATATGACTTAGTACGAAATACCAATGAAATCAGTGAGATGACAGTAAGAAACGACCACTATGGGTCCAAACAATATTGGCATAAAGCCTAAACATGATATCTAGCATGATTGATAGCTCAATTACTTTATCACATGGTGAAAACATGGATATAAAAAAAAATGGCCACTATTTAGTGCCATGGAAACATAGCATGTGCGTCACCTCAACACAAATCACATAACACGTATTTTGGGGTTTCATACACTCAACACTAAGATTAGAAGAGTTACTTACCTCGAAGAAGCCAATTCCAACATCGAGCAAGCCAACCAATGCTCCAAAATGCCATCATGTACGCTCCGACCTCCGAACGGCTCAAAAATTAACCAAAAACAACTCAAATACATCAAAAAATTCTAAATGAACCAATCCCGATCGAAAAAATCAAATATTGAATCAAAAGCGCAAAATCGGCCAAAAGCCCATCCTGGGCCCGCACATCGAAACTAGGCAAAATTTACAAAATGCAACAAGCCATTCAATTACAAGTACAACCATACTAGTTTCACTCAAATCCGACTCCAATTCGATGTTCAAAACTCAAATATTCATATTATGAAACTTTAGGCCACAACACCCAATTTCCTCTATAAAATTCACAATCCAATTACCAACAATGAAGGTAGATTCGTGATATAAGATCAAATATGAGTAGAGAACACTTACCCCAGTCCACAAGATGAAAATTTCTCCAAGAATCGCCTCAATCCGAGCTTGGAAATGTTAAAATGAAGCCAACATTGCGAGCCCTTGTAATTATCATTCTGCCCATCACTTTCGCACCTGCGGCATATTAGCCGCTTCTGCAGCATCGCATTTGCGACCAAAAACATGCTTCTGCGGAGAAGCAGATAAGGTTTGCCTTCACACGTGCGGTAAAATAAATGCATTGGCGCACTCGCAGTGCGCACCCACTTGTCGCTTTTGCACTTCCAATCCGCTTATGCGCTCAACTCACCACATTTGCGCCTTCGTAGATGCGAAGCAATCTACGCTTCTGCTGAACACTGCTCCCAATAATATTTCTGCTCCTGTGACCCCTTCGTCACTTCTGCGACCCTCGCATCTGCGCAAACCAGCCGCAGGTGCGATCACACCAGAACCAGCAATACCAATATTGAATAAAATGATCCGAAATCAATCCGAGGCACGCTCGCCCGAGCCCCTCGGGACCCCGCCCGAATATCCCAACAAGTCCAATAACATAACACGGACCTACGCGAGGCCTCAAATCACGCATAACAACATCAAAATGATGAATCACATCTCAAATCGAAATCTATGAACTTTGAACTTTCACATTCAATAACTCGTGCCGAAACATAGCAATCAATCCGAAATGACTTCATATTTTGCGTACAAGTCCCAAATAACATAACGAAGCTATTCTAATTCCAGAATCACAATCCGAATCCGATATCAAAATGTCCACTCCCGGTTAAACTTTTCAAAAATTTTAACTTTCGCCATTTCGAGCCAAATTCAACTACGGAGCTCCAAATCACAATCCGGACGTGCTTCTAAGTCCGAAATCACCCAAAGTAGCTAATGGAACAATCAGAACTCAGTTTCGGGTTCAAATTCACAAAAAGTCAAACTTGGTCAACTCTTTTAAATTTAAACTTCTAGATGAGAATCATTCTTTCAAATTAATTCTGAATAACCTGTAAATCAAAACTGACGATTCACATAAGTCGTATTTATATCATACGGAGTTAATCATGCCCTCAAACAACCGAGTGAAGTGTAAATTGTCAAAACGACTGGTCGGGTCCACTTCAACACCAATAACTCAACAATGAGAGAGATAATGTATAACCACGATATTAAATATGAATAACTTACAATAGAAGAAATAACGTGTAATAATGACCTCAAATAATGGAAATCAACAATGGAAGATATTACATTAATAATAACTTTAAGCAATGATAATCAATAATGAAATAGATAACACGGACACTAAATTCAAATAAAGATAATCAACAATGAAAAGGATAACATGCAACAATAATAGAGGCAATAAGTTCAACTAAAGCATGAGAGCAATCTATCAATTAAGATATAGAACAAGTGTTAACAAAATCATTTAAGGCCTGCAAGGAGAGACTAGCACAAGCAAGAATAGATTGAATATGAGAATTTAGAACATGATATGACAATTCAATCAAAGCATGGAAGGAGTTTACGTAACCTAAACCGATCAAGTACCATGTACAACCCGTGTACCCACTCGCCACCTTACGTACACGACTTTCACATAACACAAAAGCCACAATCAATCCCAAATCCTAAGGGATAGATCCCTCCTCCCCCTTCCCTCCCCCCCCCCCACAAAGTTAAGCAAGATACATACCTCAATTAGGCCAATTCAACTCTAGAAAATAGCCTTTCCCTTAAAATTTGCCTTCGCATGACTCAAATCTAAACAATATCGACTTAATATCATCAAACAATGAAAGGGAAATTAATTATAATAGATAAAGTTAGGATCTTTACACTTTATCCAAAAAATCAACAAAATTCAATCTGGGGCCCGCGCCCTATCAAAACATGGGTCTAATGGAAGATTCTGCCTCTGATTTGTTACATGTGATTTGTCTGTTAAAAGAGGAAAGAGTTGGGAAAGTGGTTGGTGCGGGGGTTTGGGGGGGGGGGTGAGTGTTTAGCAAAGTACTATATAATGGAATGGGGTTTCAGAGGTTGTAATAAGTGGAAGAAAAGTGGAGAAATTGTGGTAGGTAATTTTCACATGAGATTTTTATGTTTATTATGGTTTTGGAAATAAATGCAGGCTTACCACTACAGCACACTACAGTCCATGGGTAGCCAACTACACCTTGGTTACTTTTTTTGAACACTTGGTTTCAAGAAAATGGTTTTAACGTTGTGGATATTGAGTGGATTATTGCTAGTATCGTATTTTTGGACAAAAACATAGTTACCCTTCATTGTTAAATATTAATTAAATTCAGCACAAATTACTTTTTCTTTTTATTTGTCTAAGAAGATGCTTACCTATAGTATTAATATTATTTTCGTACTTTCTTATACTTAAATTTCTAGTATTTCATTATTTTTCTTGCTTCATTATCTTATTATCTTGCTGTTATTAATGTTTCTTGTTATTGCTTATTTTTCATTATTGTATCCATTATTGTATTTACTCATATTGTGACTATTCTTTTACTGATGTGATCCCACGAGTTCATATATGTGATTAGTTTTAAAATCCAAGTCCAAATCGACTATCAAAATACAAATTCTTATATTTCAATAAGCTTGACAAAGTTTAATAAATTCACTTTGATTCACATGATTTTGATGTTACAATCTAAGATATATTGATGGAATGATTAGAAATATATTAGAATCACTTACCCACAGTTTGTAGTGAAAATCCCCTTTCAAAACTGCCTCTTACCGAGTCTAGGGTTCAAAAATGAGAGAATGTTTTCAAAAGTCCTCTCTCCCAGCCCTTTGTACCAGCTACAGTTGTCGCATTTTCATTCGCATTTGCGAGCCCGCGTAATTACGGATCAGGGCTCGCATTTTCGAACCCTGACAACCTCCTTCAATATCTCAATTGTGACAAGAGGCTTCACAATTGCGAAGCTGTGAATGTGGCAAAAGTGAACAAATGTTCGCTAATGCGAACCAAGTCAAAAGGAAGCAAACTTTGCAAATGCGAAGGGGTAGTCTCAAATGCGACATCTGAACCCCTATTGTACCCTTCATAATTGCGATGTTGATGCTCGAAATTGCGTTACCTAAGTAGTAGCAGCACCAACAGTTCATTTCAATTCAAAACCTTTCTAAAACATGTTTGAAACTCATCCAAGCCCTCGGGTATCCAAACCAAATATTCGCACTAGTCTAAAAACATCATACGAGCTAGCTATTACGATCAAAACAGAAAAATAACATCTAAAACTACTAATTGAACTCTAAAACACATGAATCTTCTAGTAAGGTTCAAGTATCTCTAGAATTACAACAAGACGTCTGAATCATATTAACTCAACTCCAAATTCAGACAAGTTCTAAATAGCATAACGGACCTATTCCAAATCCCAAAATTAAATTCCAAGCTCGATAGCTAAGAGTCAACCTACGATCAAACTTTTCAACTTCAAATTGCCAAATTTTGGCAAAACAACATAAATCAACATAAGGATTTTCGAAATCAATTTCGGGCATATGAACAAGTCCGAAATCACAATATGAAGTTATCGGGGTCATCAAAGTACTGTTCCAGGGTCGTTTTCACAAAAGTTAAAGTTTGGTCAACATTTATACTTTAAACTTCTAAGTCATGAAAGAGTCCAAATCAATCCGAAAGCTTTCCAAAATAAAACTTACCAACCCCGCAAGTCATAAAATAATTAACACACATACATGAAGCATAAAAAATAGGTAACATGGCAGAATTACACAAAATGACTGATCGGGTCGTTACACCTAATCACCTCTTCCCAATTCTTCTTCGACCTACCTCTACCTCTCCTTAGGCCCTCAAATGTCAATCTCTCACACCTCTTGACCGGAGCATTTGTGCTCCGCCTCCTCACATTTACAAACTATCTAAACCTCGCTTCCTGCATAGAGTTAATGAATTAGTGGATGCTTTAAACAAATAAATTTGCACTAAAATTTGTTTGACCTTTTTTATTTAAATAAGGGTGAATGTCTAATCTTGTTCCTAAACTATATGAAATAATATACTTTTAGTCATTAGTTAATAGTTTGGGTCAAAACAACATCAATCCATGTCATCCCTTCATGTTAAAGCAATGCAGCATCTATATTTCACTTGAGCCAGCTAACAGGTGGTAGTTTCCAATAACCAAATAAAGATATTGAAGAAAGCGGAGCGGTCATGCTGTGTTTATATGAAAATATAAACAAAAGAAAGGAGTTGATTGGCGGGGTTGTATTTGTGTTGCCTTACTCATTACCAATGTGTATTTTAACATGATTTAGTGATTTATGTTTAATTCGATTATGGTTCAATGTTTTTATGGGATTTCACAATTTTTTTATTGATGGTGATACTATGTTTTAATACAATGTCAAGACTCAATTCATATTTTGCTTTAAAAAAATACCTTATGATTGTTGTATTTGACTAGGTCTACAAACATATTTAGAGCATAAGTTATATATTTTGTGCGATGAATTATCGAAAGAAATAGAGAAAATCGAAAAATCAAGAAAAATTGAGATTCAAAAATTCAACTTTTATTGATTTAAATTGGTTTATATATTTAAAATTCTACACAATTAATTTAGTTTGGTAAATGAAAAATTCGACCCAATCCAACTTACATCCACCCCTACTTCCTACCAAAAGAAAAAAAAATTAAAATGATGTTCCTCGTGACATATTCCACAAGTGAGGTCTCAGGAGAGTAGTGCATGTGTACACAGACTATCACGACCCAATTCCTACAATAGGCCGTGATAGTGCCCTACGTCGACGCTAGGCAAGCCAACAGTGAATAATCTATTTTGGACTTGGGTGTATGTCTGGAATTTAATTCAGAAGTCCCTAACTTATTTTGACTCATTTTTCTGAAAGCTAGTATTTTTGAAAGTTGAAAGATTACAAAGTTTGACCGTAAGTTGACTTCTTAGCAAACAGGTTCAGATTTTGATGTAAAACTTGGAATAGTTCCATATTGCTATTTGAAACTTGTCTGAAAACTTTGGTTCAATTCGAAATTGATTTTACATGATTCGGACACAATTAAAGTTCATTGTTTTGAGGATTGATTCATAGATTTAGATGTTATTTTGGTGATATGATTGCACAAGCAAGTTTGTATGATGTTATTATATTTTTTTAATTTTTTAATTTGGAGCCCGAAGGGCTCGGGTGAGTTTCAGATAGGCTAGTGTTGATTTTGGACTTTGGAGATAGCTGATGTATTCTTTGTTGCTGGTGTGGTCTGTTGATATCGCTTTTGTGTGGTCTGGCTCGCAATTTGTGAGCCTCACTTTTGTGAACAAGGGTTCGCATTTGCGAACATGGATGACTTGGGTGGACTCGCATTTGCGAGAAATATGTTCGCATTTGCGAAATAAATTTGACCAAGCACGCCTGGTGTTGACTTTTGTTGACTTTTTCAAAAATGACTTAAATTGAACCTCTTTTATTTATGGGCAGTTTGTAAAGCTTATTTTGAATCATGCGGTTAATAATTTACTAGATTTTGTTGGTTTGGAGGCTTGTTCAAAAGGCAAGGCCGCAATTGATTGATTGCTTGAGTTGCAAAGTGAGGTAAGTGTTGGGTCTAACCTTGATTTAAGGGAATTAGGAGCCCTTGAACTACATGTTATGTGAATTACGTTACTTGCTTCTATGTTGTCGTTGATTCGTAGTATATATTGTTACATGCCTTGATTTTTACTTGTTTATTTGACTTCCATGCCATAATTGTTACTTGTCATATAGTTATTCTTGTATTAAATTATCCGTACTTCCATAATTCCATGCTTATTTGCTACTTGCCTCTTATTGCTTTTATGGGATAATTCTTGCATTAAATTATCCGTACTTCCATAGTTTATATGATGTTATTACACTTGTGCACATGCATATCTGAATTGTCCTATGTCTTGCTTGTCTTATAATTTCGTAATATTTATTGCCTTCAATTATGTAGTTTCATTTGTTAGATGAGTAGATATCGTGGAGTTTGTAAAGTTAAGACATTTGAGTTGTTCAAGATTCTTTGATTGTCATGTGATTCTCCATTGTTTTGAACATTCACTCTCTTGATGTAGAATTTCTTATAAATTCTGGTTGTTGACGTGTTATTGTTGATTGAAATTGTTTGGGGAGCGGGTTGCACACCGCAACAGATTGTTTAAACTTATATATGTTTTTGACTATTGGATTGGCCTTGGTATTCGAGTTGAGTTATGTGACTCGTTATTCCGGGATCTCTGGTAGTTGGATTTTGAGTTTATTATTATGAAGTAAATATTTCACTTTTGTTCCTGTCTTTTCTGTTATTATTATTATTATTTTGTATAGGTTATTGTAGGTGACTCTCCATAGCCTCATCAGTATTTCGTCGAAGTTAGGCTCGGTATTAGAAAGTACATGGGGTCGGTAGAAATCATACTACACTTTGCACTTCTTGTGTAGATACCATAGTAGTTCCCAGCGATATTTAGTAGACTCGCTGTGATCTAGCCATTCAGAGGTGGCTTGAGGTATAGCTGCACGACGTCCGCAGCACTGAAGTCCCCTTCTACTTCTTTTAGTTGTTTAATTTGATTCAAGCAGTTATTTTTATTTCAGACCATTATCTGTAGTATCCTAGATGCTTGAGTATTTGTGACACCAAATTCGGGATTTTTATTTGGATTTCGTAGCTTATTAGCTTATTTCCTTATTTTAGACTATTCAGTTTCATTCTTGTCATTTAATTTGGAAAGTTATTAAAAATGGTTAATAGATATAGGTAACGTTAGCTTACCTAGCAAGTAAAATGTTAGGCGTCATCACGGTCCCAAGAATGAAAATTTCGAGTCGTGACAATTTGGTATCATAGCACTAGGTTGCATAGGTCTCACGAGTCATGAGCAATCTTAGTAGAGTCTGGAGGATCGATACGGAGACGTCTGTACATATCTTCTAGATGCTATGAAGTTTAGGAAAAAAATTTCTTCTTTCTTTCTATATAGTGCAATTTCATTCTATCATTGATGATTGAAGTATTTTATTCTTGTTCTATCGCAGATGGCGAGAACACGCACATCATTAGTAGCCGGACAGGAGACAGAGCACTTTATGGCAGCTCCCACCAGAGGAAGAGGTCAAGGCCGAACTCAAGCTAGAGGTCGAGGCAGAGGAAGAGCTTAGCCTATATCCCAAGCAACAGCACTCGTAGTGGAGCCTCTGATCGATTTTGAGGAGGAGGTTCCAGTTCAGGCCATACCCGTCGGGCTAGCTCATGTTTTGGAGGGATTCAGAGCCACTCTAGTGCTTCAGAATGCTCTAGTCTGCTTGGTGCGCCTTATGGAGAGTGTGACCCAGACCGGTGCATTTTCAGTGGCACCAGCCATCTCTCGGGCTGGAGGAGGAGCACAGACTCCCACTACTCACACCCCGGAGCAGGTGGATCCCTTATATCACACTCCAGCGGCCTAGCCATTTGGGGGTAGTTCAGCCGGTAGTTGCAGCACAGGCTTGGGATATGCCAGCTATGTCTTCTGAGGCCTTGTTGAGGCTGGATAAATTTACCAAGATCTTTCCTATTCATTTCAACGGTGTGCCTTCTAAGGACCCACAGGATTACTTGCATCATTTCCATGAGGTGTTGCGCAACATTTGTACAATTGAGACCAATGGGGTCGACTCTGTAGTAGACCATATGACCAATTCTACCGAGAGATGGTGGAGAGATTATTTGGTTACCAGACAAGCTCGTTCACCTGCACTTTTCTGGGATCAATTTTTATAGCTAATTCTAGAGAAGTTCATTCCTTTCACTCTAAGAGAGGACTACTGCAAGTAGTTTGAGCGTCTTCAGCAGGGTAGCATGACCGTCACCTAGTACAAGACTTGATTTGTGGACCTCGCTCACCATGCCATTGTTTTTCTCCCTACTGAGAGGGAGAGACCGAGGAGATTACCCATTGTATCAGACTGTAGATGGCCAAGGATACTGGGACGATATTATTTTATAGAGGGCCATAAATATTGCTAGACGGATTGAGATTGATTGTGGTCAGGAGATGGGGCCAGTGTCTGATAAGAGGCCCCGTCATTTTGGTGGTTTTTGTGGTGCCTCATCTGGAGGTATGAGTTTGTTTGGTAGAGGCCATCCTCCTAAGCCGATTCAGTCAGCTCTTTAGGTAGCCCACAACACTTCAGGCGGTCGTGGTTCTTATGGGTATCATCCTGAGCAGCCAGCATTTAGTGCACCTTCATCCCTTATCAGTGTACCACTGCTTCAGAGTTACTACAGTGGCTATTCGAGCCGTCAGGGTCAATCTCAACTTCAGCAACCTCGGCAGCTAAGATAGCGCTTTGAGTGTGGGGGCATATGTCACATCAGGAGGTATTGCCCTAGATTGTCGAGCAACAAACCTCACAAGGGTTGTCGTGCCATCATGCCAACACCGATTGCTCCATCGCCCACACCGCCAGCTAGAGGCAGGGTCAGATTACTAGAGGTGGAGGTCAGGCCATTAAAGGTAGAGGCCAGCAAGCTAGAGGTTGCCCGAGTGGAAGAGGTTAGAGTGGTGGGGCGCAACCCCAATTTTATGCATTCCTAGCTAGATTTGAGGCATAGTCATCTGACACCATCATCAGGTGTATTATTCCGGTTTGCCATAGAGATGTTTCATTTCTATTTGATCCGGGCTCTACTTATTCCTACTTGTCATCATATTTTTCTTCATATCTGATTGTGCCTCGTGATTCTTTGAATGCTCTTGTATATGTGTCCACGCCTGTAGGAGATTATATTGTTGTAGATCGTGTTTATCGCTCGTGTGTGGTTTCTATTGGGAGCCTTAAGACTAGTGTAGATCTTCTACTTCTTGATATGGTGGACTTTGGTTTTATCTTGGGTATGGATTGGCTATCACCTTATCATGTTGGATTGTCACGTCAATATGGTGCCCTTAGCCATGTTAGGATTACCCCAATTAGAGTGGAGGGGGACTTCTGGCAATTGTACTAGCAATAGGATTTCTTATGTGAAGGCTCGACATATGGTCGAGAAGGGGTGTCTATTATATTTGGCCTATGCTCATGATTCGCGTGTGGAGTTTCCTTCCATTGATTCATTACATGTTGTGAGTGAGTTTCTAGAGGTCTTTCCCATAGATCTGACGGGGATGCCACCTGACAGTGATATTGACTTTTGTATTGATTTGGCTCTGGGTACTCAGCCCATTTCTATTCCACTATACCGTGTGACGCCACCTGAGTGAAGGAACTGAAGAGCAGTTGCAAGATTTCCTTAATAATGGATTCATTAGACTTAGCGTCTCGCCCTAGGGTGCGCCCGTATTGTTCGTAAAGAAGAAAGATGATTCGAGGAGGATGTGTATAGATTATCGGTAGTTGTACAAAGTCACTATCAAAAACAAGTATCTGTTGCTGGGTATTGATGACCTATTTGATCAGTTTTAGGGTGTCAAAGTATTTTCGAAGATTGATTTGTTATCTGGATACTATCAGTTAAAGATTAGAGCATCAGATGTACCTAAGGCAGCTCTTTGGGCTCGATATGGGCATTATGAGTTCCTAGTGATGTCTTTTGGCTTGACAAATGCCTCAACAGCATTTATAGATTTAATGAACCGGGTATTTAAGCCTTATTTTGATTCTTTGACGATCATGTTCATGGATGATATCTTGTTCTACTCCAGCAGTTAAGAGGGGCATGAGCAGCATCTCAGAATCGCACTCCATACTCTGAGGGATAGTTAGTTGTATGCCAAGTTTTCTAAGTGTGAATTTTAGTTAGACCCGGTCGCCTTTTTGGGGCATGTTGTATCAGTCGAGGGCATAAAAGTAGATCCTAAGAAGATTGAGGCAGTTCAAAAATGGCCTAGACCCACTTCAGCTACATAGATTTGGAGTTTCTTGGGTTTGGTGGGTTATTATCGCCGGTTCATGGAGGGGTTTTCATCCATCACATCCCCATTGACTAGATTGACCCAGAAGGTTCCCCATTCAAGTAGTCGAATGAGTGTGAGTTGAGCTTTTAGAAGCTCAATACTCCTTTGACTACGACACCAATGCTGGTGTTGCCCGCAAGTTCAGGATCCTACACGGTGTATTGTGATTCATCACATGTTGGGATCGGAGCAGTATTGATGCAGGATGGCAGGGTGATTACATATGCGTCGCGGCAGTTGAAGGTTCACGAGAAGAATTACTTTGTTGATGACTTAGAGTTGGCAGCCATTGTTCATACATTGAAGTTTTGTAGGCATTACCTTTACGGCATGTCGTATAAGGTGTTCATGGATCACCGTAGTCTAAAGTACTTGTTCAAGTAAAAAGATCTCAACTTGAGGCAGAGAAGGCAGTTGGAGCTGTTGAAAGACTATGATATCATTATTTTGTATCATCCTAAGAAGGCCAATATGGTGGCCGATGCCTTAAGTAGAAAGGATGTGAGTATGGGTAGCCTTGCATATTTTCTGGCTGGTGAGAGACCGCTTGCATAAGATGTTCAGGCTTTGGCCAATCAGTTCATGAGTTTAGATATTTCGGAGCCAAGTCATGTTCTAGCTTGCACGATTTCTCAGTTTTCCTTGTATGAGCACATTAAAGAGCATCAGTATGATGATCCACATTTTCATGCCCTTAAGGACATGGTGCGGCATGGTGGTGCCAAGGAGGTTACCGTTGGAGATGATAGGGTGTTGCGGATACAGGGTTGTATTTGTGTGCCCAATGTCGATGGTCTTAGTGAGTTGATTCTTAAGGAGGCCCACAGTTTGTGGTATTCCATCCATATGGGTGCTGCATTATGGCAGCATTATTGGTGGAGAAGGATTAAAAAATATATAGTTGCACATGTAGCTCGGTTTTTGAATTTCTAGCAAGTAAAATACGAGCATCGGAGGCCTAGTGATTTGCTTCAGAGGTTTGAGATTCCTCAGTGTAAGTGGGAGCGTATTACCATGTATTTTATTGTTGGGCTCCCACAGTCTCAGAAGAAATTAGATGTTTTATGGGTGATTATTAATAGGTTGACCAAGTCGACGCATTTCATCCAGTAGCAGTTACATATTTTTTAGAGCGGTTGGATAAGATCTATATCTGTGAGATTGTTCATCTTCACGGTGTGCCGGTGTCCATCATTTCTGATCGAGGTACGCAGTTTAGTTCACACTTCTGGAGGGCCATACAGCATTAGTTAGGAACACGGGTTGAGTTGAATACAACATTTCACCCATAGTCAGACGGACAGCCCGAGCACACCATTAAGATATTGGAGGATATGTTTCACACTTACGTTATAGATTTTGGGAGTTCTTGGGATCAGTTCTTGCCACTCGCACAGTTTACCAACGCCATCAACTACTAGTTGAATATTTAGATGGCTTCCTATGGGGTATTATACCGGAGGAGGTGCCGTTCACCAGTTGGTTGGTTTAAGCCGGGAGAAGCTCGGTTGTTGGGTACCGATTTGGTTCAGGATTCCTTGAAAAAGGTCAGTATGATTCAAGATCGACTTGGCACAACTCATTCTTGGCAAAAGCGTTATGACGATCAGAGAGTTCGTGATGTTGCATTCATGATCGGAGAGAGGGTTTTACTCCGGGTTTCACCCACGAAAGGTGTTATGAGGTTTGAAAAGAAGGGTAAGTTGATCCCTAGGTTTATCGAACCTTTTGAGATTCTTGATAGAGTGGGTGAGGTAGCCTACACTCTTGCATTTCCACCCAGTTTATCAGCAGCCCATCCGGTGTTCAACGTGTCCATGCTCTGGAAGTATCACGGTGATCTGTCCCATGTATTAGATTTCAACTCAGTCCAATTTGACAAGGATTTGACTTATGAGGAGGAAACGGCGGCCATTCTAGAATGCATGTCCGAAAGTTAAGATCTAAGAGTTATCCTTCAGTCCGAGTGCAGTCGAGAGCCAGCCGATTGAGGCAGCTACGTGGGAGTCCGAGTCCGATATACGGAGTAGATACCCACACCTTTTCACCAGTCCAGGTACTTCTCTATGTTCGTTCTAAGATGAACGTTTGTTTTAGAGGTGGATAATGTGATGACCCGATAGGTCATTTTGATATTTAGTCCTTATTTTTGTGTTTCGATACCGCGATTAGATCTTTTTAGCATGTATCGATTTGCGTGTGTAGTGCGTGTCCCATTCCGGATAGCCGTTATGTGAAACATTTAAGAAAATGTGAATTTTTGCCTTAAAATGGTGTTAGTTGACTATAGTTAACATTTTGTGTAAATAGACCCGGATCGTTATTTTGACGATCTCGGTAGGTCTGTATCGTGATTTGAGACTTGGTCGTATACCCAGAATTTAATTCGAAAGTCCTTAGCTTGTTTTGATTAATTTTTCCATAAGCCAGTATTTTTGAAAGTTAAAAGATTACTAAGTTTGACCGTAAATTGACTTCTTAGATAATGAATTCGGATTTAGATGTTAAAACTTGGAATAGTTCTGTATTTCTATTTGAAACTTATCTGCAATTTATTTGACATGATTCGAACACTTAAACGTGATTCTAGTGTTCTTGAGTTTTACTTTGAAAGTTCATTCATTTTGAGGATTGATTCTTAGATTTAGATTTTATTTTCGTGATATGATTGCGCGAGCAAGTTCGGAGGATGTTACTACACCTTTGTAATTGTTTGGTTTATAGCCCGCGGGTCTTGGCTAATTTTCGGATAGGCTACAAATTGATTTTGCACTTTGGAGATAGCTGATGTATTCTTTATTGCTGGTGTGGTTTGCAGATCTCACATTTGCTAGGTCTGGTTCGCAATTTTTGAGCCTCGCTTTTGCGAACAAAGATTCGCAATTGTGAGCATGGGCTGGCTTGGGTGTACTCGCATTTGCGAGAAATATGTTTGCATTTGCGAAATAGGCATTGATCGGAAAGAGTTGCATTTTCTACTCGGGAGTCCTCGAGTAGGCTTCGCATTTGCGAAGCAATGCTGCGCAATTGCGAAGGTTGGGTGTTCGCAATAGCGAACCAAATGTTGCATTTGCGACCTCTCTGTGTCTGAGACAGGCTTCGTATTTGCGACCACTTTCTCGTAATTGCTAACAAGACATCACAATTGCAGCATCCACAACTAGGTAAAATAAGGGAAAAACAGGACTTAGTTCATTTCTCACATTGTCTCAACCCTAAACACCCTTCAGGTGGTTTTTCATGAGATGTTTCTTCCTAAAATCATTGGTAAGTGACTTTAATCTATTTTGTTTCAATTACCCATTACACTTCATGATATTTCAACATCAAATTTAGGAATTTCATGGTAGAAATTATGGATTTTGGTAGAATTAAGGATTTTGTAAATTTAAAATTTAGACCTCGAATGGAGGTCGGATTGCGAAATAAATTACATAACCGAGCTCGGGGGTGAATGGGTAATCGGGTTTTGGTCCGAATCTTAGTTTTTGACCAAGCAGGTTCGGGGTTGACTTTTGCTAGATTTGGTTGATTCGGAGGCTTGTCAAAAAGGTAAGGCCATGATTGATTAATTGATTGAATTGTGGAGTTATGTAATTATTGGGTCTAACCTGGATTTGAGGGAATTTGGAGCCCTTGAACTATATGCTATGTGAATTACATATGAAACGACTTATATGCGAGGTGATGAGTGTATATGCGCCGTTGTGCTACTTGTTTCTATGTTTTTATTGCTTCGTAGTATATCTTGTTACATGCCTTAATTGTGTAACGACCTAGCCAGTCGTTATGAGTATTATAACCCCGTTCCCCCATTTACTGCTCAATGTATGCTTTACAGTTGTTTTATGACTTGCCGGGGTAGTTAGTTCGGGTTCGGAAGGAATTCAGAATGAAATGAGACACTTAGTCTCATAATTAAAAATTTAAGTTAAAAAAGTTTACCGGATGTGGACCTATGTGTAAAAGACCTCGGATTTGAATTATGATAATTCCAACAGCTCCGTATGGTGATTTGGGACTAAGGTGCGTGTCCGAAAAATTATTTGGAGGTCCATAGTGGAATTAGGCTTAAAATGCCGAAAGTTGAATTTTTGGGAAGTTTGACCGAGGGTTGACTTTTTGATATCGGGATCAGAATCTGATTCTGAAAATTGTAATACCTTCGTTGTGTCATTTATGACTTGTGTGCAAAAGTTGAGGTTAATCGGATCTGATTTGTTAGGTTCCGGCGTCGTTTGTGGAAACTTAAAATTTCAAAGTTCATTAGGCTTGAATAGGGATATGATTAGTGGTTTTAGCTTTGTTTGAGGTGATTTGAGGGTTCGACTAAGTTTGTAAGATATTTTAGGACTTGATGGTATGTTTGGTTGAGGTCCCGGGGGCTCGGGTGAGTTCCACGGGGAGGTTTAACGGATCATTTTTGGCCTTGGTGAGATTGCTGATATCTGTTGCTGCATTCTTCTGATATCCTCTTTTACATTCGCGAGTGGGCCCTCGCATTCGCGAAGTGTGTTTTCTGAGTTGTGAGATTTTGTTCTTCGTGTTCGTGAAGGGGAGGACGCGAACGCGAAGGCGTGGTCTGTGTGTGCATCGCGAATGCGAGAGTGGTGTCGCGTTCGCAAAGATGAGTGAGGCAATTGAGGATCACATGTCCTTGTTCTACGTGTTCGCGAGGTGGTGGTCACATTCGCAAAACTATGGTCGCGTTCGCGTATGGTTAAATTCTGGCCAGTCGAGTTTGTGCTTCGCGAACGCGAGGCTCCTTCCGCGTTCGCGATGAAGGCATTTCTAGGCAGAATTAAAAGTTCCAAAAATGGGGTTTTGAGGTCATAACACAATATCAAATTGGGAGATCAGTAGAAGGCGATATTTGGAGAGATTCTTGTGTGGGTGTTTGGGGTAAGTCATTCTTATCCATTTTTGATTAATTTCAATGATTATGCCTTTGAATCCACCATTTAATGGGTGAATTAAGTTGAAAATGTTTGAAAACTCTCTCGGTTTAATTTGAAGATTTGAGGGTCGAGTTGGAGTTGGATTTTGATACAATTGGTATTGTTAGACTCGTGATTGAATGGGCTTTCGGATTTTGTAACTTTTGTCGAGTTCCGAAACGTGGGGCCCAAATTAAATTTTGAATTTTCTGAAAAATTAGCATTTTTCTTATGGAATTAATTAAAATAAATTTTATTGACTTAAATGAATTATTTGTGACTAGATTCGAGACATTCAAAGGCCGATTTGCGAGATAAAGGCATATTAGGGTAAAGAATTTCATGCTCTAAGGTAAGTAAAAGGTTTAAATCTAGTCATGAGGGTATGAAAGCCCAAAATTTTGTGTCATGTGAGTATTTTGGAGGTGACGCATATGCTAGGTGACGGGCGTGTGGGCGTGCGACGAGGGGATTGTGACTTGGTCCGTCCCAAGAAACTATAAAGTTGAACAACTTGTTGTTAACTATATGTTCTCTACGTGTTGAAGATATTTGACTGTAAATCTTGTTAGAAATCATGCTTAGGCTATGTGATAGTACTGTTGGGACCCACAAAGGTCGCGTACTTGTTGAATTATTTGCTAATTATTGTCTTGTACTCAGTCATATTTTTTCTTGTGTATCATACCTCAGTCTTGCTTGATATTTGTTGATTCACTATATAATCTTTGTTTGGGTTGATCTTTGTGATTTCCGAGAGCCCGAGTGTCACGCCCCGAACCTAGGAGCGAGACAAGCACCCGGTGCCTCACCAAACCTGGCGTACCAAATTGCGACTAAGGGACTCTGAACACATAATGTCATACTTTGGCCATGGGGCCACCTTGCAAGACAATTTGCGAAGCAAAATATAAAACTGAATGGAAACTAGCGCTAACTAAACATCAATATAAAGTTAGGCTGAAAAGGCCGTCATAGCTACTACAGCTGACAAACCACCAAATTATACATACCAGGCCTACAAACCCAACATACTGCACTAACCAACAGGATATGTCTACAAGCCTCTACTGATAGATGTACTATGATCGGAACAGGGCCCCGACCCACCCATAACATATATACAGATATACATAAGATATACACAACACTCTAGACCTGGCAACTCCAAAAGGCGTGGAGCTTACCGATCAGGCTGAACTCGGGAAACACCTACTGAGGAGATCTACTCGTCTGTCTATCTGAACCTGCATGCATGAAATGCAGCGTCCCCGGAAAAGGGACGTCAGTACGAAATAATGTACCGAGTATGTAAGGCAATAACATAACTGAAAATCGAAACTGAACTGATAATATAATAACTGGAAGTAACTGGGAGTCAAAGATGATCTGGAGATATACTTACCTGCTGATACTGACTCAACTCCTTCAATGTAGTAAGTAAAATAATTGTACGGCCTTATAAGGCTCGGTATATATAATTGTTGTGCCATAGTAGGCTCGCTCATAGGCGCTCGGCCATACTAGGCTATGTATCTTGACCATGCTGGGCTCGCTCATAGGCGCTCGGCCACAGTAGGCTCGGTATATAACTTTCCATCTGATCAGAGGTTGCCCAATAGGGGCCTGCCCATCGATTATAGCTCGATGGTAATGAAAATACTGTAATACTGTATATATAGGCTTGTTGCTCTCTTAACTGGAAGAAGACAATACTAAATTGAATATAGAATCTCGATAAGGAATAATATTGTAACTTATGAGACTAGAATAGTGTGAATAAATTCATGAATATGAACTTCTCTTTTTGTCTCATTACTAACACATGTAGCTACGAGATCATGCCAAAATGAAGGAAGGCTTAGCCTTAACATACCTTATCACAATCTTTCCAATCACCAAGTTGAACTCACCTCTTTGCACCTTAATCTACAAGAATGATAATAATACTATCGTTAAGTTACGAAAGGTACAACTATCGCATAACGAACGACAAACTTATTTTGTATTAAAACGGGCAGCATCTCCCCTATAATCCTTACTTCATCCAAATTCAAGATAACACCAACAATACAAGAACAGAACAATAACAACATATATACATCATTTTCCAGCCCTATATACACCATCAAATATTACAAAACAGCCCAACACACCCCAATCTCTTCGTACACAAAACAACCACCGTAGTAGTGTCAAACGACCCGAAAATGTTATGACGAATGACCAGCCAACCACCCTACATTTATATGGTGTTTATAAACCCCCTTCCTCCTCCAAAACTCCACAAAATAGTAGTAAAACACGCAGCCCAACAGCAACACAAAACAGTCCACAAAACAGTCCGCTACAAGTGAATAACTCGAACTCACGGCTTCCGATCACCGTCCCGTGAGTTCTTACAAGTATAGAACGACTTACCATGAATTTACAGAAGAAAAATTGGATGAAAGAGAGAAGTAAACTCACCTTATTTGTTGGATAACTCAGCTCTTATCTTGGTTCTTCAAACTCTAGGTTTTACCTCCAATTGGAACTTGAAAGGGAGAGAAAATCAATTAGGGTTTGTGGGAAATTTTTGGGAGGATTCTTTGCAGAGCTTATGTCTGGTTATTATGCTCTATTTTAAGTCTAATATATGAAGAAAATAGGCCCTTACAAGGCCTCTTTGGACGACCTGAAATGGCCCCTTTTTGGGCTTTCATTTAAGCAAGTAGGTGACACACCTACTTGTCACCTAGCAGCTTGCGCAGTATCGCAAAAATGCCCATATCTCTCTACTCCAATGTCGTATTGACAAACGGTTTAATGCGTTGGAAAATAGTCTCATAGATCTTTAATTTGATGGGTGGAACACCCCATAACTCTAAGTATATTGGGAGACAATTGCAGTTACATTCGACCCAAAGTTTCAGTAAAACTTATGAATGTAACTTGTGATGACTTTCATCGACTTTTGTTCCACAACTCGCTTGACTTCAAAACATAACACACGGATGTCATACGACTAATATAAATCATAACATAATCTCCTTATCATGTTAATCACCCTAGTATCACCCCAAAGGTATATGTTATAACATTCCCAACTTGTCGACTTTCGACGAAACATTGTTTTATTCAATTGCTTTAGCTTCTGAACTGTCCAACCCTCTTTGTACTTGTTGTTCATGATCTTCAATATTTGTAACCTCAGAGGTAACATGATTAACTTACTTTATATACTTTTAAATATTATCTCATTTTTGGTCCTACATTAGTTTGCCTACGACGCATTTTTTACGTACGAAAATATAGGGTGTAACACCGAGATACTAGAGAGGTTGAGGACTGAGTAAGGCTGAGGGCTTGTCGGTGAGGTAAGGATATTATGGCATGTGAGGTAAGGATAAAAGCTTACCTGATGACCTGCTAGCCTACATAGAGCTATATTGTAGCGTCCCATCTCGAACCATATCTTCAGTTTGAAATAGGTGGGGGTATTTAGACTTCATTTCTTCCTCCGATTCCCACGTTATCTCTTCTACATTCTTGCTCCTCCATAAAACCTTTACGGAAGCTACCTCCTTATTTCGTAGATTGCGGATTTGTCGGTCTAAGATGGCAATTGGAATTTCCTCGTATGACAAGTCCTCTGTAATCTGTACATCATCCGTGGGCACCACTCGGGTAGGATCGCCAATGCACTTCCGTAGCATAGATACGTGAAAAACCGGATGGACAGACTCCAATTCTGAGGGCAACTCTAACTCATAAGCTACTTGGCCCACTCTCCGAATGATCCTATAAGGCCCAATATACCATGGGCTAAGCTTGCCTTTCTTGCCAAACCTCATCACGCCCTTCATAGGTGATACCTTTAAGAATACCCAGTCATTAATCCTGAACTCTAAGTCTCGTCGCCGCACGTCAGAATATGACTTCTGACGACTCTGAGCTGTCAACAGTCACTCCCGGATAAGCTTTACTTTCTCTATGGCCTGTTGAACCAGGTCTGGCCCATATAACCCAGATTCCCCAACATCAAACCACCCTATAGGAGATCTGCACTTATGCCCATACAAAGCCTCGTACGGAGCCATCTGAATACTGGAGTGGTAACTGTTATTATATGCAAACTCGACAAGAGGTAGATATTCATCCCAACTTCTTTTAAAATCCAACACACATACTCGTAACATATCCTCGAGCGTCTGAATTGTGCGCTCGGCTTGTCCATCAGTCTGTGGATGAAAAGCTGTGCTGAGATTCACTTGAGTCCCTAGACCTCTCTGAAATGACCTCCAAAAATGTGCCGTAAACTGAGCCCCATGGTCAGATATAATAGAAACTGGTACTCCGTGTAGCCGCACTATCTCCTTAATATATAACTTGGCATAATCTTCTGATGTATATGTAGATCTGACCGGTAGGAAGTGAGCTGATTTCGTGAGCCTATCGACTATCACCCATATGGAATCGAACTTACGATTAGAACGAGGTAAACCCGTGATAAAGTCCATGTTTATCGCCTCCCATTTCCATGTCGGGATCTCTATAGTCTGCATTAGCCCTCCAGGCTTCTGGTGCTCTATCTTCACTTGCTGGCAACTAGTACATTGGGCGACAAACTCAGCAATGTTCTTCTTCATATCATTCCACCAGTACACATCCTTAATGTCATGATACATCTTCGTCGATCCAGGATGGATGGAATACCATGAATAATGTGCCTCTGACATAATCTTGTTCCGTAGCCCTGCTACATCTGGAACACACAAACGACCCCTGTATCTGAGAACCCCCTCTCCCTTGAGCTCTAACAATGGCTTCTTCTACTGCGGAATTCGCTCTCTCAACTCGACCAACCCTGGGTCCTCGTACTGCCTTTCAATGACTTCAGCTATGAGGGATGAGTTTGCAGTGTTTTGGAGTACAACTCCACCATCCTCAGAATCTACTAACCGAACCCCCCAACGAAGACGATTGATGAATCTCTCTAGCTAATTGTCTTTTCTCGGGCTCTACATGTGCTAAGCTACCCATAGATCGGCGACTTAAGGCATCTGCTACAACATTAGCTTTCCCTGGATGGTAGAGAATGTTAACATCGTAATCTTTCAATAACTCAAGCCATCGCCTCTGTTGCAAATTCAACTCTTTCTGCTTGAAAATATATTGTAGGCTTTTATGATCAGTAAATACATCAACATGAACACCATATAAATAATGCCGCCATATCTTAAATGCATGGACAACCGTAGCTAACTCGAGGTCGTGGGTCGGATAATTCCTCTCGTGCTTCATCAACTGCCTTGAAGCATACGCAATTACCTTCCCATGTTGCATCAGGACACATCCTAACCCGACACCTGATGCATCACAATACACGACATAACCCTCTAGACCCTCTGGAAGTGTTAGAACTGGAGCTGAGGTCAACCTGTTCTTAAGCTCTTGGAAACTCCGCTCACAAGCCTCTGTCCATTGAAACTTAGTTTCTTTCTGTGTCAACTTCGTCAATGGTGCCGAAAGGGAAGAAAAACCCTCTACGAACCTCCGATAGTATCCTGCTAAGCCTAGAAAGCTACGAACCTCTGTCGGAGTGGTAGGTCTAGGCCAAGATTTCACGGCCTCAATCTTCTGAGTGTCCACCTTTATACTTTCATCTGGTACAATATGCCCCAAGAATGCTACAGACTTCAACCAGATCTCACATTTAGAAAACATAGCATACAACTTACGATCACTGAGGGTTTGGAGTACCGCTCGCAGGTGGTCCGCATGCTCATCCTCTGAACGGGAATAAACCAGAATATCATCAATAAATACTATCACGAACAAATCTAAAAATGGCCAGAATAGGCTATTCATCAAGTCCATAAATACAGCGGGTGCATTAGTCAACCCGAAGGACATGACAAGGAACTCGAAGTGGCCATATCGGGTCCTGAAGGCTGTCTTCGGAATATCTTTTTCCCGAACTCTGACCTGGTGGTACCCCGACCTCAAATCTATCTTTGAAAAGCATCTAGCCCCCTGTAACTGATCAAACAAGTCATCGATCCTTGGAAGTGGATACTTATTCTTAATAGTTACCTTGTTCAGCTGCCTATAATCGATACACATCCTCAGCGAGCCGTCTTTTTTCCGCACAAATAGTACCGGTGCACCCCAAGGTGAGGTACTAGGCCTGATGTAACCTTTCTCCAGCAAATCTTTTAACTGCTCCTTCAACTCCTTCAATTCAGCAGGTGCCATTCTATACGGAGGGACGGATATTGGTTGAGTTCCTGGAAGCAAATCGATGCTAAAATCAATCTCTCACTCTGGAGGAATACCTGGAAGCTCATCTGGAAACACATCTACATACTCTTTGACTACGTGAATTGACTGAAGTGTAGGTATCTCAGCATCTGTATCTCTAACTCGCACAATATGATAAAGGCATCCTTTTGCGATCATTTTCCTTGCCTTTAGATAGGAAATAAACCTACCTCTGGGTGTTGCTATATTACCTACCCATTCAAGGACTGGCTCACCCAAAAAATGAAATCTGACTGCCTTTGCTCGGCAATCAACTGTGGCATAGCAAGCTGCCAACCAGTCCATGCCCATGATAGCATCAAAATCCATCATCTCTAGCTCAACTAGGTCAGCTGAGGTCTGGCGACTACAAATTGTCACCGTACAACCTCGGTAAACCCGTCTAGCAATAATCGATTCTCCGACCAGTATAGATACCGCAAAAGGATCACTTAGTATTTCAGGCACTATACCAAACTTCCTCGCGACAAATGGGGTAATATACGATAAAGTAGATCTTGGGTCTATCAAAGCATAAGCATCATGAGAGCAAATGGTTAATATACCTGTCACAACGTCTGGTGAAGACTCCTGGTCCTGTCGACCCGCTAAAGCATAGATACGGTTCTGATTACAACCTGAACTGGAACCTCTACCTCTTCCTCGACCTCTACCAGCCGAAGACTAAGACTCGCGCCCTACAGGATGCACGGACATAGATGATCCTGTTGTTGAACTCGCTGGTTGTGCCATTCCCCCAAAATCTCTATTTGGGCAATCTCGCATCATATGCCCCGGACGCCCATATGTATAACAAGCATCAGAACCTACTCGGCATTGGCCCAAGTGTCCTCTACCACAGATGTCACACTGTGGAGGAAATGACCATGTCTGCGCAGAACCTCGCTGTCGCTGCAAACCCAACGCCCGTGAGCTCTCACCTGGTCCTGGCTGAGTGTAGCGGTTATACATGTAACCCTGTAACTGAGGTGGCGGAGGCCTAGGTGGCCGTCCGAAGTACTGGGCCCTATAACTACCCTGAGATTGCTCCTGAGACCTAGGAAATCTCATCCTCTTACGTTGCCTTTGCTCAGCCCTCTTTGTACCCTGCTGCCGACGCCTACCCCTTTCTATATTTTGGGCAAATGCCTGAATCCGGGAGATATCCATACTATCCTGCAATGCAGCGGTGGCACATGCCTTGGTTAACTCTGGGGCTGACCCTGCTATAAACCTGTGAATCCTGTCCCGCATAGTAGCAACTATGGATGGTGCATATCTGGCCAATGAGTCAAAATGGAGACTATACTCTCAAACACTCATATTACCATGCTTGAGGGCTAGAAACTGATCGACTCGAGCCTGTCGGATCTCCCGCGGTAAGTACTGGTCAAGGAAGGCATCTGAAAAATTCTCTCAAATAGCTGGAGGTGCATCACGTCCCCTGGACCTCTCCCATCCCTCGTACCAAAGGATGGCTATATTTCTGAGTCGAAAAGCTGCTAGCTCAACTGCCTCTTTCTCCGTGGCATGCATAACACGAAAGATCCTGTGAAGTTGGTCTATGAAATCCTGCGGGTCCTCCCTCTGATCTGTCCCCGTGAACTCTGGGGGACTCAAAGCAATAAACTCTCAGACCCTTGAACTCCCAAACCCCTCAGAAGTTCCTGCACTAGCTGATGCCCTAGCCTATTGCTGGGTAGCTACCAACTGTGTCAACAAATGCACCGCACTTCTCAAGTCCTGATCTAATGGAAGTGGGGGGGGGGAACTGGATGTGCGGTTTCCCTAGGAATCTCCGCAGTTGGTGGAGGAGCCGGTAATGGCTGAGTAGGGGTCTCGCCTTGAGCCTCAAACTGGGCCCCATCTACTGGGGGTACCCTGCTGGTCCCCTCACCTACTGCTGTAACTCTCCTCTGGCTAGCCATAGTCTTCCTAGTCACCGTCATCTGTGCATGCAAACACCAACACATAAGTTTAATTCAAATTTCCTATAACTCAGTTCTATAGCACGATTTAGATTTTAAAGAAGGGTAACCAACCCCTAAATGCCCAGTAGTTCCCTGCTTATATAATGTGGTGCACAACACATCTATAAGAAAGACCCTACTAGACACGGCTTGTAGACTCCCTAGGACAGAACTGCTCTGATACCAAGTTTGTCACGCCCCGAACCTAGGAGCGAGACAAGCACCCGGTGCCTCACCTAACCTGGCGTACCAAATTGCGACTAAGGGACTCTGAACACATAATGTCATACTTTGGCCATGGGGCCACCTTGCAAGACAATTTGCGAAGCAAAATATAAAACTGAATGGAAACTAGCGCTAACTAAACATCAATATAAAGCTAGGCTGAAAAGGTCGTCATATCTACTACAGCTGACAAACCACCAAATTATACATACCAGGCCTACAAACCCAACATACTGCACTAACCAACAGGATATGTCTACAAGCCTCTACTGATAGATGTACTATGATCGGAACAGGGCCCCGACCTACCCATAACATATATATAGATATACATAAGATGTACACAACACTCTAGACCTGGCAACTCCGAAAGGCGTGGAGCTTACCGATCAGGCTGAACTCGGGAAACACCTACTGAGGAGATCTACTCGTCTGTCTATCTGAACCTGCATGCATGAAATGCAGCGTCCCCGGAAAAGGGACGTCAGTACGAAATAATGTACCGAGTATGTAAGGCAATAACATAACTGAAAATTGAAACTGAACTGATAATATAATAACTGGAAGTAACTGGGAGTCAAAGATGATCTGGAGATATACTTACCTGCTGATACTGACTCAACTCCTTCAATGTAGTAAGTAAAATAATTGTACGGCCTTATAAGGCTCGGTATATATAACTGCTGTGCCATAGTAGGCTCGCTCATAGGCGCTCGGCCATACTAGGCTATGTATCTCGACCATGCTGGGCTCGCTCATAGGTGCTCGACCACAGTAGGCTCGGTATATAACTTTCCATCTGATCAGAGGTTGCCCAATAGGGGCCTGCCCATCGATTATAGCTCGATGGTAATGAAAATACTGTAATACTGTATATATAGGCTTGTTGCTCTCTTGACTGGAAGAAGACAATACTAAATTGAATATAGAATCTCGATAAGGAATAATATTGTAACTTATGAGACTAGAATAGTGTGAATAAATTCATGAATATGAACTTCTCTTTTGTCTCATTACTAACACATGTAGCTACGAGATCATGCCAAAATGAAGGAAGGCTTAGCCTTAACATACCTTATCACAATCTTTTCAATCACCAAGTTGAACTCACCTCTTCGCACCTTAATCTACAAGAACGATAATAATACTATCGTTAAGTTACGAAAGGTACAACTATCGCACAACGAACGACAAACCTATTTTGTATTAAAACGGGCAGCATCTCCCCTATAATATGCCCTTCCTCCAACTTCAAGATAACACCAACAATACAAGTACAGAACAATAACAACATATATACATCATTTTCCAGCCCTATATACACCATCAAATATTACAAAACAGCCCAACACACCCCAATCTCTTCGTACACAAAACGACCACCGTAGTAGTGTCAAACGACCCGAAAATGTTATGACGAACGACCGGCCAACCACCCTACATTTATATGGTGTTTATAAACCCCCTTCCTCCTCCAAAACTCCACAAAATAGTAGTAAAACACGCAGCCCAACAGCAACACAAAACAGTCCACAAAACAGTCCGCTACAAGTGAATAACTCGAACTCACGGCTTCCGATCACCGTCCCGTGAGTTCTTACAAGTATAGAACGACTTACCATGAATTTACAGAAGAAAAATTGGATGAAAGAGAGAAGTAAACTCACCTTATTTGTTGGATAACTCAGCTCTTATCTTGGTTCTTCAAACTCTAGGTTTTACCTCCAATTGGAACTTGAAAGGGAGAGAAAATCAATTAGGGTTTGTGGGAAAGTTTTGGGAGGATTCTTTGCAGAGCTTATGTCTGGTTATTATGCTCTATTTTAAGTCTAATATATGAAGAAAATAGTCCCTTAAAAGGCCTCTTTGGACGACCCGAAATGGCCCATTTTTGGGCTTTCATTTAAGCAAGTAGGTGACACACCTACTTGTCACCTAGCAGCTTGCGCAGTATTGCAAAAATGCCCATATCTCTCTACTCCAATGTCGTATTGACAAACGGTTTAATGCATTGGAAAATAGTCTCATAGATCTTTAATTTGATGGGTGTAACACCCCATAACTCTAAGTATATTGGGAGACAATTGCAGTTACATTTGACCCAAAGTTTCAGTAAAACTTATGAATGTAACTTGTGATGACTTTCATCGACTTTTGTTCCACAACTCGCTTGACTTCAAAACATAACACACGGATGTCATACGACTAATATAAATCATAACATAATCTCCTTATCATGTTAATAACCCTAGTATCACCCCAAAGGTACATGTTATAACATTCCCAACTTGTCGACTTTCGACGAAACATTGTTTTATTCAATTGCTTTAGCTTCTGAACTGTCCAACCCTCTTTGTACTTGTTGTTCATGATCTTCAATATTTGTAACCTCAGAGGTAACATGATTAAATTACTTTATATACTTTTAAATATTATCTCATTTTTGGTCCTACATTAGTTTGCTTACGACGCATTTTTTACGTACGAAAATATAGGGTGTAACACCGAGATACTAGAGAGGTTGAGGATTGAGTAAGGCTGAGGGCTTGTCGGTGAGGTAAGGATATTATGGCATGTGAGTTGTCCGTGTAGGATATTACAACACGTGATTTGTCCGTGCATCATGTGAGTTGTCTGTGTGGATTATGGAGCTTGGGATGTAAGAGCCCCTCCAGAGTCTGTACACCCCCAGTGAGTGCAGGTACCCATTGAGTGTGAGTGCTGAGTACTATCCGTTATTATTGTGAAATTCTCGGAAAGATTTTATATCCGGATTACGTGAACTTGAACTGTATAAAATTGACTTGACTAAAATTGCTGGATTTGAAAGCATGTTCATTCTTTGCTGGAATTATTGAAAGTGAACTATAACTGTGTAGCTCGTCATTATCTTCAGTTCCTTATTTATTATTGTTACTTGCTTAGTTGGTTGAACTCATACTACACTATGCACTTCGTGGGCTGATCTAGGTGTTTCTGGACATAGCGGGTGTTAATTCTCTCCCACAGTTGATTTTCTGGAGATTCAGAGGTAGCTGACGTGTTTCATAGACCTTGTCTCTCCTTTCCCTATCTTTTGGTTTATTGTATTTGGTCTTAGGCTATTATAAACCGTATTTTAAAGATTGTATTCATATTAGATACTCATGTACTCAATGACACCAGGTTTTGGGGAGTGTTCGTATCAGTATTTGTGGGATTTTGTGTTGTATTTAAATATTATATTTTCAAACTTAAAAGAAATTATGGTTTGTTGAGATTATCGGCTTGCCTAGTATCGAGATAGGCGCCATCACGACAGGTTGGGATTTTTGGTCGTGATAAGTTGGTAGCAAAACTCTAGGTTAGATAAGTCTCTCGAGTCATGAGCATGTTTAGTAGAGTCTTGTGGATCGGTACGGAGACGTTTGTACTTATCTTCGAGAGGCTGCAGAACCCTTAGGAAAATTACACTTTTTTGTAATATGTCATGAGAATTTGTTGATTTCGAAAACTAAATTTCTGTTATTCTATTCTCTCACATATGGTGAGGACAGGTACTACCGGATCGGACGGTCAGCCACCAGTGACACCGGTTAGTGCCGCAAGAGGTCGGGGCCATGGTAGAGGCCGGGGCCGAGTTAGAGGTCATGGTATAGCTCGTGAAATAGTTGGACTAGCACTTGTAGTACCACCAGTTGCTCCAGCTCAGGAGCAGATTCCAGATATAGCTGAGCCGACAGGATCAGCTCAGGCACCAGTTGTGCCCATTTAGTTTCCAGGCCTTCCGGAGACTTTGGCCCAGATATTGACAGTTTGCATTGGTCTTGCTCAGGTGGTTTCGACTCAGGCCGCACCTGCCACTTCTTAGCCGGGAGGAGGTACTCATACTCCTGTTGCCCATACTCCAGACCAGGTAGTACAGGAACTTCATATACCGGGTGCACTACCAGCCCAGCCGGTTGCAGCTGCTCAGGCCCTGGTAGTTCCTGTTATGGCACATGATGAGTAGAGGAGACTTGAGAGATTTGTGAGGCTTTTACCTCAACCATTTAGCAGTGATGACTCAGAGGATGCTCGGGGTTTTCTGGATAAGTGTCAACGGATGCTTCGGATAGCAGGTATTCTAGAGACCAATGGGGTCTCAATCACTACTTTTTAATTTTTTGGGGCTGCCTTCAGATGGTGGGAGGTTTACGAGAGGTGTAGGCCGGTCGGTGCAGCACCCCTTACCTGGCAGCAGTTCTCTGGTTTATTCCTGGAGAAGATCGTGCCTCAGTCCCGCGGAGAAGAGCTGCACAGACAGTTCGAGCAGCTTCCTCAGGGTGATATGTCCGTGACATAGTATGAGATGCGATTTTCAGAATTGGCCCGTCATACTATCTGGTTGATTCCCACAGACAGGGAGAGGATCCGGAGGTTCATTGATGACCTCACTTTTCATCTACGATTACTCATGGCTGGAGAAAGAGTGTCTGGTGCTACTTTCGATGAGGTTGTCGACATTGCTCATCAAATTGAAATGGTTCACAGCCAGGAGCGGGTTGAGAGGAAGGCTAAGAGGCCTCGTGGTTCAGGTGATTGCAGTGGTGTTCCCTCAGGCTGTTAGTTTTACCGCAGTAGGGGCCGTTCTTACAGACACGCTCAGAGGGGTCGTCCAGCTCATCGTGGTGCATAAGCTAGCCACGGTTCTCATAGTGCTCACTCAGGCCAGTCTTCATTCAATGCACTAACAGCGCAGAGTTCTCATCATGCCTCATCCACTTAGGCTTCTACGGGTAATTCTTCGGGTTATCAGGAACAACAGTTCCGTCAGAGGAAGGGTTATTTTGAGTGCGGAGAATTAGGTCATTTTAAGAGAGATTATCCTAGGCTGTTGAATGGGTCTCCACATTATAGTTCTCGACCCACGACACCAACACCAGCCATTACATCACCCGCCCAGCCCACTCGGGGTGGGGGTCAGGTAGCTAGGGGTCGCCCACGATGTGGAGACCGGTCAGGTGGCGGTCAGGCCCGATTCTACGATTTTCCTGTCAGGCCAGATGATGTTGCCTTAGATGCAATGATCACAGGTATTATTTTAGTGTGCCATAGGGAGGCTTCTATATTATTTGACCTTGGTTCCACTTATTCATATGTATCATCTTATTTTTCTCATTATCTGGATATGTCTTGTGAGTCCTTAGATTCACCTGTTTGTGTATCTACACCGGTGGGCAATATTATTACTGTAGATCGTGTGTATCGGTCTTCTGTGGTAACTATTAGGGAACTGGAGACTAGAGTTGATCTCTTATTACTCGGCATGGTTGATTTCGATGTAATCCTAGGTATTGATTGGTTGTCTCTATGTCATGCTATTCTGGACTATCACGTAAAAATCATGACGTTGATGATGCCGGGGTTGCCAAAGGTTGAATGGAGAGGTTCTCTAGATTTTCTTCCTAGCATGGTAATTTCTTATTTGAAAGCCCAACGTATGGGTGGAAAGGGATGTTTGTCATATTTGGCCTTTGTGAGAGATGTTAATGCAGATACTCCTATTATTGATTCAGTACCGGTCATGCGAGACTTTCCGGATTTTATTTCCAGCAGACCTGCCGAATATGTCAACCGACATGGATATTGATATCAGTATTGACTTGGTGCAGCGCACTCAGCCCAATTCTATTCCTCCGTATCGTATGGCACCAGCTGAGTTAAGAGAATTGAAAGAGCAGCTTTAAGAACTCCTTGAAAATGATTTCATTAGGCCTAGTGTGTCACCTTGGGGTGCATTGGCTTTGTTTGTGAAAATGAAAGATGGTACTATGCGGATGTGCATCGATTATAGGCAGTTGAACAAAGTTACAATCAAGAATAAATATCCCTTGCCGCGTATTGATGACTTATTTGACTAGCTTCATGGAGCGAGGGTGTTCTCCAAAATTGATTTGAGATCTGGGTATCACAAGTTGAAAATTCGGGATTCGGATATTCTGAAGACGGCATTCAGAACTCATTATGACCACTATGAATTTCTTGTGATATTTTTTGGGCTAACCAATACCCCAGCAGCATTTATGCATTTGATGAATAGTGTATTCCAGCCATATATTGATTTATTTATCATAGTATTTATTGATGATATTCTGGTGTACTCACGTAGCCAGGAAAAGCATGCACAACACTTGGGTATTGTATTACAGAGGCTAAGAGAGGAGAGACTTTATGCCAAATTCTCTAAGTGTGAGTTCTAGCTTAGTTCAGTGGCATTCTTGGGACATATATTGTCCAGTGAAGGAATTAAGGTGGATCCGAAGAAAATAGAGGTAGTTCAAAATTGGCCCAGACCCTCGTCAGTTACTGAGATTCGGAGATTTCTCGGCTTGGCCGGTTATTATTGTCGCTTCGTGGAGGGATTCTCGTCTACTGCATCGCCTATGAATAAATTGACATAGAAAGGTGCTCCGTTCAGGTGGTCGGATGAGTGTGAAGAGAGCTTTTAGAAGCCCAAACAGCTTTGACTACAACTGCAGTATTGGTGTTGCCTACAGGTCGAGAGTCTTATATTGTGTATTGTGCCGCGTCGCGTATTAGTCTCGGCGCAGTGCTGATGCAAGACGGTAAGGTGATTGTCTATACGTCTAGACAGTTAAAGGTACATGAGAAGAATTATCCGGTCCACGATCTTGAGTTAGTAGATATTGTTCACGCCTTGAAAATTTGGTAGCTTTACTTGTACAGTGTCCAGTGTGAGGTATATACTGATCATCAGAGTCTACAACATCTGTTTAAATAGAAGGATCTGAATTTGCCGCAGTGGAGGTGGTTAGAGTTGCTTAAGGATTACGATATCACCATTCTCTATCATCCCGGAAAGGCCAATGTGGTGGCCGATGCCTTGAGTCGTAAGGCGGAGAGTTTGGGCAGCTTAGCATACTTACCGGTAGCAGAAAGGCCTTTAGCCTTAGATGTACAGGCTTTGGCTAACCAATTTATTATGTTGGATGTTTTCGAATCGAATCGAGTTTTGCCTTGTGTGTTTTCTCGGTCTTATATATATGGTCGCATTAGAGAGTGCCAGTATGATGATCCACATATGCTTGTCCTTAAGGACACGATTCAACACTGTGATGCCAAAGAAATCACTATTGGAGATGACAGTGTATTACAGATATAGGGTAGGCTATGTGTGCCTAATGTAGACGGTTTGCGTGAGTTGATTCTACAGGAAGCTCACAGTTCGTGGTGCTCCATTCATCCAGGTGCCGCGAAGATGTATCAGGATTTGAGGCAGCACTATTGGTGGAGGCGAATAAAGAAAGATATAGTTGGGTTTGTAGCTCGGTGTCTAAATTGTCAACAGGTAAAGTACGAGCATCAGAGACATGGAGGATTACTACAGAGACTTGATGTTCCAGAATGGAAATGGGAGCGTATTACCATGGATTTCGTAGTTGGGCTCCCACGGACATTGAGAAAGTTTGATGCTCTTTGGGTGATAGTAGATCGGTTGACCAAATCTGTGCATTTTATTCTAGTCGATACTAATTATTCTTCGGAGCAGTTGGCTGGGATTTATATTCGCGAGATTGTTCTCTTGCACGGTGTACCAGTGTCCATCATATCAGATCGGGGCACACAGTTTACATCATATTTCTGGAGAGAAGTGCAGCGAGAATTAGGTACACAGGTTCAGTTGAGTACATCATTTCACCCTCAGACGGGCAGACAGTCCGAGCACACTATTCAGATATTGGAGGATATGATACACATCCGTGTCATTGATTTTGGGGGTCTTGGGATCAATTTCTACCACTCACGGAGTTTGCTTACAATAACAGCTACCAGTCAAGTATTCAGATGGCTCCATATGAGGCTTTGTATGGAAGACGGTACCGGTCCCCGGTGGGTTGGTTTGAGCCGGGTAATACTAGGCTATTGGGTACTGACTTGGTTCAGGATTCTTTAGAGAAGGTCAAAGTGATTCAGGAACTATTTCGCACGACACATTCTAGACATAAGCCGACAGGAAGGTTCGTGATGTTGTTTATATGGTTGGGGAGAAGGTTTTGCTTAATATTTCACCTATGAAGGGTGTGTTGAGGTTCTGGAAGAAGGGAATGTTTAGCCCTCGGTATATTGGGCCTTTTGAGATACTGAAGAAGATTGGAGAAGTGGCTTATGAACTTGCTTTGCCACCTAGTCTATCAGGTGTTCATCCAGTGTTCCATGTATCCATGCTTCGAAAGTATGTCGAGGATCCGTCTCATATTTTGGATTTCAGTACAGTACAGCTGGACGGTAATTTTGTCTTATAATGCAGAGCCGGTGGCTATTTTAGACCGGCAGGTTTGAAAGATGATGTCAAAGTACATAACATCAGTGAAAGTACAGTGGAGAGGCCAGCCAGTCGGAGAAGCTACTTGGGAGATTGAGCAGGAGATATGGAACAAATATCCACACCTATTTGAGATTCCAAGTATGATTCAAAACTCATTCGAGGATGAACGTTTGTTTAAAAGGGGGAGAATGTAATGACCTGGACGGTCATTTTGAGTATTATAAAACCGTTCCCCCGTTTACTGCTCAATGTATGCTTTATAGTTATTTTATGACTTGTCGGGGTAGTTGGTTCGGGTCCGAAAGGAATTCAGTGTGAAATGAGACACTTTGTCTCATAATTGAAAATATAAGTTAAAAAAGATGACCGGATGTGGACATATGTGTAAAAGACCTTGTATGATATTTTATGACTTTATGGTATGTTTGGTTGAGTTTCGGGGGGGGGGGGGGGGGTTAGTGGATCATTTATGGCCTTGGTAGGATTGCTGATATCTACTGCTGCATTCTACTGGTTTCCTCTTTCGCGTTCGCGAGTGGGCCCTCGCGTTCGGGAAGAGTGTTTTCTGAGTGGTGAGATTTTGTTCTTCGTGTTCGCGAAGGGGAAGACGCGAACGCGAAGGTGTGGTCTGTGTGTGCATCGCGAACGCGGGTGTGGTGTCGCGTTCGCAAAGAGTAGTGAGGAAATTGGGGACCCTAGTCCTTGTTCTATGCATTCGTGAAGTGGTGGTCGCGTTTGTGAAGGTTTGAGCTGGTAAAACTTCGCGTTCGCGAAGACATGGTCGCGTTCGCGAAGGGTTATATTTTGGGCAGTTGAGTTTGTGCTTCGTGAACGCGAGGCTTCGTGATGAAGGCATTTCTGGGCAGAATTAAAAGTTCCACAAATGGGGTTTTGACTTCATAACACAAAATCAAATTGGGAGCTCGGTAAAAGGCGATGTTTGGAGAGATTTTTGCGTGGGTGTTTGGGGTAAGTGATTCTTATCCATTTTTGATTAATTTCCATTATTATGCCTTCGAATCCATCATTTAATGGGTGAATTGAGTTGAAAATTTTGGAAAACCCTCTCGATTTAATTTGAAGATTTGAGGGTTGAGTTGAGGTTGGATTTTGGTAAAATTGGTATGGTTCGACTCGTGGTTGAATGGGCTTACGGATTTTGTAACTTTTGTCCGGTTCTGAGACGTGGACCTCACAGGTAATTTTGGGATTAGATTTCGAATGTTATGAAAAATTAGCATTTGCTTATGGAATTAATTCCAATAAATTTTATTGACTGAACGGAATTATTTATAACTAGATTCGAGGCATTCGGAGGCTGATTTGCGAGGCAAAGGCATAACAGAGTAAAGAAATTCACGCTCTAAGGTAAGTAACAGTTTTAAATCTGTTCCTGAGGGTATGAAACCCCAGAATTTTGTGTCATGTGATTATTTTGGAGGTGACGCACATGCTAGGTGACGGGCGTGTGGGCTTGCGCCCAGGAGATTCTGACTTGGTCCATCCCGGGAAACTGTAAAGTTAAACAACTTGTTGTTAACTATATGTTCTTTACATGTTGAAGAAATTTGACTGTAAAACATGCTTAGGCAATGTGATAGTACTGTTGGGACCCACAGAGGTTGCGTACTTGTTGAATTATTTGCTAATTGCTGTCTTGTACTCAGTCATAATTTTTCTTGTGTATCATACCTCAGTCTTACTTGATATTTGTTGATTCACTATGTTATCTTTGTTTGTGCCGATCTTTGTGATTTTCGAGAGCTCGATAGATTAGAGAGGTTGAGGACTGAGTAAGGCTGAGGGCATGTCAGTGAGGTAAGGATATTATGGCACGTGAGTTGTCCGTGTAGGATATTACAGCACGTGAGTTGTCCGTGCATCATGTGAGTTGTCCGTGCAGGATATTACAGCACGTGAGTTGTAGTCCGTTTGGATTATGGTGCTTGGGTTGTAGGAGCCCCTACAGAGTCTATACACCCCCAGTGAGCGCAGGTACCCATTGAGTGTGAGTGCTGAGGGCTGAGAGCCGAGTGGTTGAGTTGTCGTGACGAGTGGAGTGACTGTTGCCCTGAGAGGATATGCATTGTTTTCATTTGTTGTTGCACTTAGTTGCTATCTGTTATTGTTGTCAAATCCTCTGAAATATTTTATATCCTAATTACATAAACTTGAACTGTATAAAATTGACTTGACTTAAACTGCTGGATTCAAAAGCATGTGCATTCTTTGATGGAATTACTGAGAGTGAACTATAACTGTGTAGCTCATCATTATCCCCAGTTCCTTATTTATTATTGTTACTTGCTGAGTTGGTTATACTCATACTACACCCTGCACTTCGTGTGCAGATCCAAGTGTTTCTGGACATAGCGGGTGTTGATTCTCTCACACAGTTGATCTTCTGGAGATTCAACGGTAGCTGCCGTGTTTCGCAGACCTTGTCTCTCCTTTCCCTATCTTCTTGTTTACTGTATTTCGTCTTAGGCTATTATAGACCGTATTTTCCAGACTTGTATTCATATTAAATGCTCATGTACTCAATGACACCAGGTTTTGGGGAATGTTCTTATCAGTATTTGTGGAATCTTTTATTGTATTTAAATATTATATTTTCAAACTTAAAAGAAATTGTGGTTTATTGAGATTATCGGCTTGCCTAGTATCGAGATAGGCGCCGTCACGACAAGTTGGGATTTTGGGTCGTGACAAATTGCTACATGCTTATGTGACTTCCTTGACATAATT